>NC_067475.1:75137264-75412264 GCF_947179515.1 Apodemus sylvaticus
TCAAGGACCTCCACATAAAGCCAGACACTTTGAAGCTAATAGAAAAGAAACTGGGGAAGACCCTTGAGGACATCGGTACAGGGAGAAAGTTTCTGAACAGAACACCAATAGCGTATGCTCTAAGATCAAGAATTGACAAATGGGACCTCATAAAATTACAAAGTTTCTGTAAGGCAAAGGACACCATCAAGAGGACAAATCGGCAACCAACAAATTGGGAAAAGATCTTCACCAATCCGACATCAGAGAGAGGGCTAATATCCAATATATATAAAGAACTCAAGAAGTTAGACTCCAGAAAACCGAACAACCCTATTAAAAAATGGGGTACAGAGTTAAACAAAGAATTCTCACCTGAAGAACTTCGGATGGCGGAGAAGCATCTTAAAAAATGCTCAACTTCATTAGTCATTAGGGAAATGCAAATCAAAACAACCCTAAGATTTCATCTTACACCAGTCAGAATGGCTAAGATTAAAAATTCAGGAGACAGCAGGTGTTGGAGAGGGTGTAGAGAAAGAGGAACACTCCTCCACTGCTGGTGGGGTTGCAAATTGGTACAACCACTCTGGAAATCAGTCTGGCGGTTCCTCCGAAAACTGGGCACCTCACTTCCAGAAGATCCTGCTATACCACTCCTGGGCATATACCCAGAGGATTCCCCACCATGTAATAAGGATACATGCTCTACTATGTTCATAGCAGCCCTACTTATAATTGCCAGATACTGGAAAGAACCCAGGTATCCCTCAACAGAAGAGTGGATGCAAAAAATGTGGTATATCTACACAATGGAGTACTATTCAGCCATTAGAAAAAATGAATTCATGAAATTCTTAGGCAAATGGATGGAGCTAGATAACATCATACTAAGTGAGGTAACACAAACTCAAAAGGTGAATCATGGTATGCACTCACTAATAAGTGTTTATTAACCTAGAAAACTGGAATACCCAAAACATAATCCACACATCAAATGAGGTACAAGAAGAAAGGAGGAGTGGCCCCTGGTTCTGGAAAGACTCAGTGAAACAGTATTCGCTAAAACCAGAACGGCGAAGTGGGAAGGGGTGGGTGGGAGGGCAGGGGAAGAGAAGGGGGCTTTCGGGACTTTCGGGGAATGGGGAGGCTAGGAAAGGGAAATCATTTGAAATGTAAATAAATTATATCGAATAAAAAAAATTAAAAAAAATCTGATCCTGTGCTTTTTTTGTTTGGAAGCCTTTCTATGACCCCTTCTATTTCTTTAGGGGTTATGGGTTTGTTTAGATGATCTATTTGATCCTGATTTGATTTTGGTATTTGATATCTGTCTAGGAAATTGTCCCTTTCCTTGAGATTCGCCAGTTGTGTTGAGTACAGGCTTTTGTAGTAAGATCTGATAATTTTTTGAACTTCCCCAGTTTCTGTTGTAATATCTCCCTTTTTATTTCGATTTTTGTTAATTTGGATACTGTCTCTGTGCCCTTTGGTTAGTCTGGTTAAACGTTTATCTATCTTGTTGACTTTTTCAAAGAACCAGCTCCTGGTGTCATTGATTCTTTGTATGTTTCTCTTAGTTTCGACTTGATTGATTTCAGCCCCGAGTTAGATGATTTCCTGACTTCTTCTCCTCCTCAGTGAAATAGCTTCTTTTGGTCCAGAGCTTTCAGTTGTTCCACTAATCTTCTAGTGCATTCTCTCTCCAATTTCTTTTTGGAGGCACTCAAAGCTATGAGTTTTCGTCTTAGCACTGCTTTCATTGTGTCCCATAAATTCGGGTATGTTTTGCCTTCGTTTTCATTATATTCTAAAAAGTCTTTGATTTCTTTCTTCAATTCTTCCTTGGCCAACGTATCATTGAGTATTGTTCAGTTTCCATCTGTATGTGGGCTTTCTGTCGTTTTTATTGTTATTAAAGACCACGGTTGCTCCATAGTGATCTGATAGGAGGCATTGGATTATTTCAATCTTCTTATATTTGTTGAGGTCTGTCTTGTGAACAACTATATGATCAATTTTTGAGAAGGTACCATAAAGTGTTGAGAATAAGTTATATTCTTTTGCTTTTGGATTAAAAGTTATATATATATATATATATATATATATATATATATATATATATATATATATATATATATATATATATATATATATGTTAAATTCAATTGTTCCAAAGCTTCAATTAGCTTCACTATCTCCCTTTTTAATTTCTGTTTTCCTGATTAGTCCATTGAGGAGAGTGGGGTGTTGAAGTCACCCACAATTATTGTGTGAGGTGCAATATGTGCTTTGAGATTTAGTAAAGCTTCTTTTATGAATGAGGGTGTCCTTGCATTTGGAGCATATATGTTCAGGATCTTGAGTTCTTCTTGTTGGATTTTTCCTTTGACCAGCAAGAAGTGTCCTTCCATGTCTCTTTTGATGACATTAGGTTGAAAGTCAATTTTATCTGATATTATAATGGCAACTCAAGCTTGTTTCCTGAGGCCATTTGCCTGTAGAAATGTCTTCCAGCCTTTTACTCTAAGGTAGTTTTTGTCTTTAACACTGAGGTGTGTTTCCTGTATGCAGCAAAATATTGGGTTCTGTTTACGTATCCAGTCTGTTAGTCAATGTCTTTATATTGGGGAATTGAATCCATTGATGTTAAGAGATATTAAGGAGTGGTGGTTATTGCTTCCTATCATTTTTGATGTTAATTTTATACTTGTGTGGTTATCTTCTTTTGGGTTAGATGAAAGAAGGTTATTTTTCCTGTTTTTTCCAGGGTATAGTTTCCCTCCTTGTATTGGGGTTTTACCCCTATTATCCATTGTAGGGTTGGTTTTTTGGAAAGATATTGTTTAAAATTGGTTTTGTCGTGGAATATCTTGGATTCTCCATCTATAGTGATTGAGAGTTTTGCTGGGTATACTAGTCTTGGCTGGCATTTGTGTTCTCTTAGAGTTTGCATGAGCTCTGCACAGGATCTTCTAACTTTTATGGTCTCTGGTGAGAAGTCTGGTATAATTCTGATAGGTCTTCCTTTTTATGTTACTTACCCTTCATCTCTTACTGCTCTGCTTATTCTTTCTTTGTTTAGTGCATTTGGGGGTTTGATTATTATGTGACGGGAGGTATTTCTGTTCTAGTCGAGTCGGTTTGGAGTTCTGTAGGTTTCTTTTATCCTCATGGTCATCTCTCTCTTTAGGTTAGGGAAGTTTTCTTCCATAATTTTGTTGAAGATATTTCCTGGCCCTTTATGTTGTAAATCTTCACTCTATAATCCTTAAGTTTTGCTTTCTCATTGTGTCCTGGATTTCCTGGATGTTTTGTATTACAAGCTTTTTGCATTTTGCATTTTATTTGACTGTTGAATCCATGGTTTCTATGGTATCTTCGGCATCTAAGGTTCTTTCTTCTATCTCTTGTATTTTGTTGTTGATATTTGCATCTAAGGCCCCTGATTTCTTCCCAGGGTATTCTATCTCCAAGGTTGTCTCCCTTTGTGCTTTCTTAGTTGTTTCAACTTCTGTTTTTAGATCCTGGATGGTTTTGCTCAGTTCCTTCACTTGCTTGTTTGTGTTTTCTTGTAATTCGTTGAGAGATTTTTGTTTCTCCTCTTTCATGACTTCTCCCTGTTGATCAAAGTTCTCCTGTATTTCTTTTAGTAATTTTTGCATTTCTTCCTTATTAGCTACTAACTTCTGACCCATATTCTCCTGAATTTCTTTAAGTGATTTTTGTGTTTCCCTTGTAATGGCTTCTAGCTTTTGATCATTTTTCTCCTGATTTTCTTTATGAGATTTATTTATGTCCTTCATGTGTTCCTCTAACAGCATCATGACCAGTTATTTTAAATCCAATTCTTGTTTTTCTGGTGTGTTGGGGTATCAAGGACTTGCTGTTGTTGGAGAATTCAGTTCTGATGCTGCCATAGTGCCTTGGTTTCTGTTAGTAATGTTTCTACATTTGTCTTTAGCCTCTAGTTTTCACTCATGTTACATGGTCTTATTGTCACTGGCTGGTTCTTCAACTTCCTGTGGACCTTTCAGGCTATTTTAGCGACACTGGATGCCTGGGATTCCTCTGGCACAGATTGGTGATGTGCTGCCTTCCTCTTTCGTGCTGTTGGAACCCAGCTCAATCTTGCCTCAAGCAATATTATACATGAGTTGTCAAGGTGAACCAGGTGTTCCCAGTCTGCTCTGTCACGGAGCTAAGATAGGGTGGAAAGTCACTCCCTCTGCTGATCCCCACATAGGACACAGGCCCCACAACAGGCTAGCTCGCAGATGAACCACCTATGTGCTCATGTCCTGGGCACAGGCAGACCCCTGACAGTTTGTGCCACCAGAGATCTTACACTCAGGATATATTAGTAAATGGGACTGCTATTCTGACCTCACAGGCAGGAAACATGGCAGCAGGGAGACACTCCCTCTGCTGATCTCCACATATGACACAGGCCCCACACCAGGCCGGAAGGCAGATGAACCGCCTAAGTCCTCGGGTCCTGGGCAGAAGCAGACTCCTGGTGGTTTGTGGCCCCAGAGTTTTTAAACTCAGGATATCTCAGTACCTGGTGCTGCTTTTCTGCCCAGACAGGCAGGGAAGATGCACCGAGTCTTTCCAGAAGAAGGGGCCACTCCTCAGCTCTTCTTGGACATCATTTAACATGTGGATTATGTCTTCAGTATTCCAAGTTTCTAGGCTAATATCCACTTATCAGTGAGTGCATACCATGATTGATCTTTTGAGACTGGGTTGCCTCAATTAGTATAATGTTCTCCAGCTCCATCCATTTGTCTAAGAATTTCATGAATTCATTGTTTCTAATAACTGAATAGTACTCGATTGTATAAATACACCACATTTTTTTTATCCATTCTTCTGATGAGGGACACCTGGGTTCTTTCCAGCTTCTGGCTATTACAAATAGAGCTGCTATAAACATAGTGGAGCAAGTGTCCTTTTTGCATGCCAGAGAATCCACTGGGTATATGCCCATGTGTTGTTATGCAGGGTCCTCCAGAAATATCATGTCCAGATTTCTGAGGAAACGCCAGAGTGATTTCCAAAGTGGTTGCACCATCTTGCAATCCCACCAGCAGTGGATGAGTGTTCCTCTTTCTCCACATCCTTGCCAACACCTGCTGTCTCCTGAGTTTAGAACTTTAGCCATTCTGACTGGTGTGAGGTGAAATGTCTGGGTTGTTTTGACTTTCATTTCCCTAAAGATTAATGATGTTGAACATTTCCTAAGGTGCTTCTCAGCCCTGCGAAGTTCTTCATGTGAAAATTCTTTATTAACTCTGTACCCCAATTTTTAATAGGGTTATTTGGTTCTCCGGGGTATACCTTCTTGAGTTCTTTGCATATATTAGATATTACCCTCTGCCATATTTAGGGTTGGTGAAGATCCTTTCTCAATCTGTTGGTTGACGTTTTGTCCTTTTGACAGTGTCCTTTGCCTTACAGAAACTTTGTAATTTTATGAGTTCCCGTTTGTCAATTCTTGATCTTAGAGCGTAAGCAATTGGTGATCTGTCCAGGAACTTTTCCCCTGTTCCCATGTCCTCAAGGGATGTCCCCAGTATATTTTTATTAGTTTCAATGTGTCTGTTTTTATGTGGAGGTCCTTGATCCACGTGGAGTTGAGCATATTACACGGAGATAAGAATAGAGAAATTTGATAAAATTCAACATTCTTTCATGCTTAAAGTCTTGGAAAGAACAGAATTCAAGGCCAATACCTAAACATAGTAAAAGCAACATACAACAAACCGGTAGCCAGCATCAAACTAAATGGAAAGAAACTTGAAGCAATCCCACTAAAATCAGGGACTAGACAGGGCTGCCCCCTTTCTCCTTATATTTTCAATATTGTACTCGAGGTACTAGCTCGGCCAATTAGATAACACAAGGAGGTCAAAGGGATACAAATTGGAAATGAAGAAGTCAAACTATCATTATTTGCGGATGATCTGATAGTCTACCTATGTGACACAAAAAAAACTCCACTAGAGAACTCCTACAGATGATAAACAACTTCAGCAAAGTGGCAGGTTATAAAATCAACTCAAGTAAATCAGTAGCCTTCCTATCCTCAAAGGATAAGGAGGCTGAGAAAGAAATTAGGGAAATGACCCCATTCACAATAGCCACAAACAGTATAAAGTACCTTGGGGTGACTCTTACCAAACATGTGAAAGATCTGTATGACAAGAACTTGAAGACTATGAAGAAGGAAACGGAAGAAGACCTCAAAAAATGGGAAAATATCCCATGTTCATGGATCAGCAGGATTAATATAGTTAAAATGGCCATTTTGCCAAAAGCAATAAACAGATTCAAAGCAATACCCATCAAAATCCCAACTCAATTTGTCATTGAGTTAGAAAGAGCAATTATCAAATTCATCTGGAATAACAAAAAACCCAGGATAGCTAAAACTATTCTCAACCACAAAAGAAAACTTTGGGGGGAATCAGTATCCCTGACCTCAAGGAATACTACAGAGCAATAGTGTTAAAAACTGCATGGTATTCGTACAATGACAAGCAAGCAGATCAATGAAACAGGACTGAAGTTCCAGAAATGAAACCACACACCTATGGCCACTTGATCCTCGACAAAGGGGCTGAAAATATCCAATGGAAAAAAGATAGCTTTTTCAACAAATGGTGCTGGTTCAACTGGAGGTCAGCTTGCAGAAGAATGTGAATTGATCCATTCTTGTCTCCTTGTAGTAAGCTGAGGTCAGGGGCACAGGGGGAAAGTTTCTGAACAGATAATCAATAGTGTAAGCTCTAAGATCAAGAATTGACAAATGGGACCTCATAAAATTACAAAGTTTCTGTAAGGCAAAGGACACCATCAAAAGGAAAATCAGCAACCAACTAATTGGGAAAATATCTTCCCCAACCCTACATCAGATAGAAGGTTAATATCAAATATATACAAAGACCTCAAGAAGTTAGATCCCAGAAAATCAAATAACCCTATGAAAAAATGGGGTACAGAGTTAAACAAAGAATTTTCACCCGTAGAACTTTGGATGGCGGAGAACCATCTTAAAAAATGCTCAACTTCATTAGTCATTAGGGAAATGAAAATCAAAACTACCCTGAGATTTCGCCTTACACCAGTCAGAATGGCTAAGATTAAAAATTCAGGAGACAGCAGGTGTTGACAAGCATGTGGAGAAAGAGAAACACTCCTCCACTGCTGGTGAGGTTGCAAATTTGTACAAGTACTCTGGAAAACATTCTGGCAGTTCCTCAGAAAACTGGGCACCTCACTTGCAAAAGATCCTGCTATACCACTTCTGGGCATATACCCAGAGGATTCCCCAGCATGTAATAAAGATATATGCTCCACAATGTTCATAGCAGCCCTATTTATAATTGCCAGAAGCTGGAAAGAACCCAGGTATTCCTCAACATAAGAATGGATGCAAAAAATGTGATATATATATACACAATGGAGTTCTAATCAGCCATTAGAAACAATGAATTCATTAAATTCTTAGGCAAATGGATGGTCTTGGAGAACATCATACTAAATGAGGTAGCCCAGTCTCAAAACATCAATCATGGTATGTACTCACTAATAAATGGATATTAACCTAGAAAACTGAAATACCCAAAACATAATCCACACATCAAATGAGGTACAAGAAGAATGGAGGAGTGACCCCATGTTCTGGAAAGACTCATTGTAGCAGTATAGGGCAAAACCAGAACAGGGAAGTGGGAAGGTGTGGGTGAGAGAACAGGGGGACTGAAGGGGGCTTATGGGACTTTCAGGGAGTGGGGGGACAAAAAAGGGGAAATCATTTGAAATGTAAATAAATAATATATCGAATAAAAAAACTAAAAAATATAGAAAAAATAAAAAAAGAGAAAAACTCAAGTCTTTAGAATCTGAAAAAAAAGAAAGAAAGAAAAAAAAAAAGAAATTGGGGAAGACCCATGAGGACATGGGAACAGTGGAAAAGTTCCTGAATAGAACACCAATAGCCTATTCTCTAAGATCAAGAATAGACAAATGACACCTCATAAAACTAAAAAGTTTTTATAAAGCAAAGGACATTGTCAAAAGGACAGAAGGTTAACCAACAGATTGCTATCGTTTATTGAATGAGTTTCATGAGTTATGACTTACATTATCAATATTTGACAACTGACACTCTTGAGTTTCCTGCATGTCATACTTTATTTTTTCAGTTGTTTAAATTACACTGACAGGGGCTGGAGAGTTGGCTCAGTGCTTAAGTGTGCTGAATTGCTCTATCCAATGTCCTGAGTTCAAACACCAACAACCACACTGTGGCTCACAACCATTCATAATGAGATCTCATGTCCACTTCTGGACTTTCAGTACACAGCTACAGTATATTTTACACATAATAAATAGTAAAAGTCTTTAAAATGTATGCTTAGATTATTTTTAGGAGGAAAGTTATGCTTTTAGAAGGATGCCACCTAGGTCTATAATATACTACATGTCATGAAGATGAATACCTCTGAGCTACTTCCTTAGGTGGCTTTATACAGCTGATGTTTCTTAAAGAAAACACATATTATTATGAAATGATTGCAGCAAACCATGTAAGTCCTCCAGGACAAGAGTTCACAAAAGTGCTCTTGAATTTGCCTAAATAGAAGCATTTCTGCTTTTAAATATGTAGAGTGATGTAGACAAATTACAATTTTTACTTCACATACAAAATGCCTCAATCTGGAAGCAAATAATATTACTAGTAACCCAAAGTAAGAAAACATGGACTCAGAAATGGGTTTATTTTTGGTAATCCCATTTAATCTCTTTTACTACTAGTAGATCCCCAGCATTTCTCTTTAGACATGGAATCATCTAAGAAAGACTGTTAGTGGTCTACAGTGTCAAGTAAGAGAAAAATGGGTTCCTGAATGATGATGGGTTGAGTGGATAATGGCCTGATTTAAAATGACTGGTATGTTGATAGAAAGAGACTAGGTACTGTACATATCTACAGTGATAATAGGCATATTGATAGGCAGGAACAAGGGCATTAGCATTGACCTCAGAAATGGAATATGGCTGTGAAGATGGCCACATATGTTTAAAAACAGCCCCAGTGGTTTGCTGGTTCTCATTTCTTTATGAATGAATGATGAGCTTAAACTATGACAGGAGAGTACAGAATCAACTGGTGCACTATTTTTTGGAAAGGGCAAATCTAAAAAGGGACTTCAACATCCCTGAGAGGGATGGTGTGGAGGAAAACTTTATTTCCTTGACTCTTGATCCTACAACCATAATATCAATTTATATGCTATTAAATTTTGTAGCACTGGTAAGGTTGAAACAAAGAGGCTTGAATTCCTGCTTAGTGGCTCTGGCCATGACTATTTCTACCCTCTTGAAGACTAGGCCCATGGCCATGCTGATACAAAAATTGTATGGCATTGGTGTGAATATTCAAATAATACTTATATTTAATTCTTCCAATCAGGCCGAAAGTTTCCTCAAAACACAGCTTCTTCAATTTTTTTTTAATTTTTTTTATTCGATATAATTTATTTACATTTCAAATGATTTCCCCTTTTCTAGCCCCCCCACTCCCCGAAAGTCCCGTAAGCCCCCTTCTCTTCCCCTGTCCTCCCACCCACAGCTTCTTCAATTATACCCCTATTTTATTCCCAGCACCTTCCTTGAATGCCTGGGAGAGAGAGGGCTGGTAGCATTGAAAAGGTCCAGGGAAAGGAACAGGGAGCACACGATGTGAGCCAATGGATAATGCATAGGAAAACTGGCACAGGAATGCCATTGAAGTATAAAAGTGAAGACTCGAGGGTTCAATATGAACCACACTATGAATGTGCTAAATCTGTTCTTTTTCCTCCTGGGAGCCCTCCAAATTCAATTATAGGAATCACTTTTACAAAAGTTAAGACAATTCATAAGTCTGGAGATAACCCACATATTCTTTAAGAAAATGGACCCTGTATAAATGATATCTTACTAGAAGAAGACAGGAGGGAGACAATTGGTCTTACAAAAATCAAATGGCTTTTAAGGTTACAGAGGTTGAGCATTTAGGCAAGTAAAAGAAAGGGCATATAAAACTAACCCTTCCTTGGATAAGTCTATGCTCCCTCACCTCTTCCCAACCACTTCTCTACCATTATTTCTCTAGGAGGCAACTAATTTTGGAGATTGTACTCAGGCTTCTCACTAAAATTAAGAGATGAAAAAAATCATATATGGTCTATTGAAGAGAAAAAACTTTGCTGGTTCTAAAAGGTATGATAAGAAGTGTCCTGGAAATACATGTGAGTTGGCTCAAGTGTAATGGTAGATACATGTGTGTCTGACTCTGCAGATCTTCAATTCCCCAACTGGAACACCTTGGCTAATGCTCTCCTATATCCCTGGTGGCCAAAGATCCTGGTTTCAGTTTATGTTCTAAAATTCATAAAGGGATCAAGCACAGGAAAACACTCTACAGAAACTTCCGGCATACCCTCTTACTCTAACCTTAACAAGCATTCTGATATTCTGAGTTCTTCCTTTCTGACAAAGTTTCAATTCAGTTTGGATATATGGTCCAACACTTAAGAACCCTTGCTGCTTTTCCAGGAGGCATGGATTTAGTACTTATGGTGGCTCAGTCATCTCTGTTCTCATAAAAGAATCTAATTCCCTAATTCTGACACATAGAGAGCAATCACATACACCCATATCCATACTAACACACACACACACACACACACACACACAGAGAGAGAGAGAGAGAGAGAGAGAGAGAGAGAGAGAGAGAGAGAGAGAGAGAGAGAGAGCGAGAGAGAGAGAGCAAGGGGGAGGGAGAGAGATAGAGGAGAGAGGGAGAGAGACAAGAGAGAGAGAAAGACAGAGCGAGAGAGATTTCACACACATGCTTTCACTCAAAATAGTCAAACACATGAAGAAAGCAAAGCAAAATAAACTATAAACACAGTACAAAGAAAGAAATGATGATTATGTGAATTATTAATACTGTCCAAATGGGAATTTTTCATTCTAAGGGTGCCCAAAGTCCAAAGATAGATGGACACTAACTCAGTCATATCAGAATTCAGTGACCAAATGGAGACTGGGGCCTTTGTACCTCTATTTCCCCACATTTCAAAGACAATACCATGTTGAGAAGTGCTTTCCTTGTGCTTGAATCCTTTTCTTTTAAGGACACTTAGAAAAACTTGCTTTATTCTTAGTACCAGTGAAACTTCTTAATTTTGTTATTTTTCCCCTGACCAAGTGATCATTGAATTGAGAGTTGTGTAGTTCTATGAATGTGTAAGCTTTTCATTATGTTGCATTTCAACTTCAATCCATTGCAATCTGATAAGATGCCTGAGGGCATTTTAATATTCTTATATATATTTGAGTATTTCTTTGTGATAACTTACTTGGTCAAATTTGGAGAAGGTTAAGTGAAGTAATAAGGAGAAAGTACATTTTTTGTTTCAATTTAATATTCTATACATATCTGTTAGGTTCATTTGAGTAATAACATATATTAGTTTTGTTTTTATTTTATTTCTGTCTTGATGATCTGCCCATTGGTGAGAATGAAGTGTTGAACTCTCCTCTTAATAATATGTAGGGTTAGATGTGTATTGTAAGCCCAAGCAATGTTTCTTTTACAAGTGTGGATGCCCTTAAATTTGGTGTGTAGATGGTCATAACTGAGATGACTTCTATGGTGCTTTCTTTTTCATTTCTTTTTTTTCATTTTATGGGGATAAGGTTTCTTTCCTATCTCTTCTGACTGCTTTTTATTTTAAGACTATTTTATTGGATATGAGAATTGGTACTCCAGCTTGCTTCTTGTGTCTGATTGCTTGTAGAAACCTTTTCCAGTCCTTTGTACTGAGATAATGAAAACCTTCATTGCTGTGATAATTTTCTTTACCGGACAAAAATGATGGATTCTGTTTACACATCCATTCTCTTAGTGTGTGTATTTTTATTAAGGAATGAATTCCATTTTTGATGAGTGATATTAAAAAACAATTGCTGTTAATTCCTGATATTTTGATGTTAACCATGTTTGTGGGTGTGTGAGGTGTATATGTGTGATGGGGTTGTCAGCATGCTTGTGTGTTTCTATTATATTATTGGTTTTAATGATGGAAACATATTTATTTCTAGTGATTTTTATTTCTTCTTTTATTTTGTTTTGATATTAGTTAGCCTTGTTAGGTGGATGTTTTCCTTCTAGTATCCCCTGAGGACTTGGCTAGTGGACAGGTATTGTTTAAATTTATTGTTGACATGGAATATTTTGGTTACTCCATTTATGTTAATTGAGTGTTTTTCTGGGTTTAGTAGTCTGGCCTAACAGTTGTGATCTTTTAGAATCAGCAAGACCTCCACCCACACCAGTTGAGAAATTGGGTGCAATTATAATATGTGGGGCTTTATTAGTTACTTAACATTTTTTTCTAGCAGTATTTAAAATGTTTTCTTTGTACTGTATCATTAATGTTTTGATTATTAAGTGGTAGAATTATATTCTCTTCTAGTTCAATCTAGTCAGTGTTCTGTAAAGTCCTTGTACATTTATAGAAATTCCTTTCTGTAGGTTAAGGAAATTTCTACTATGATTTTGTTGAAAATGTTTTCTCAGTCTTTGAGCTGGGAATCATTCCTTCTCTTCATATTATTCTTAGGATTGCTATTTACACAGTGTCGAAAATTTTCTGGATGTTTACTGGCATATAATTTTTGCTTTTACATTATCTTTGATGAATATATTGATTTCTTATAATGTATCTTCTACACATGAGATTCTCTGTTCTATTTCCTGTATTCTGTTGGTGATGCTTTTGTTTGTAGTTCCTACTCTCTTTCCTATGTTTTCCAACTCTAGGATTGCCTAGGTTAGTGTTTTCCTTATTTATTTTGTTTACGTTTTTAAGTCTTCTGCCGTGGTGGCCCAGTGATGTCTGTAAAAATGATATTTTACAGACAGAGGCGGAAAAGAAATGCCTCCTGGGAAGAACAGAACTCTCTGGAAGCTGTGGAAGCTGATAATCTCACCTGGCAATTTACTGTACTCTCTTACTTTATGGCTATTTAAGATGAGCCCTTAGATCCCAAGTAGCAGTTTGCCCTGACTTCCTCCTTTTCTCTCTTCACCGGGATTCCTAAGGCCTGGCTGATAATCCGGTCTTTGAAGTCGACTCACTGACCGCCAACCCCCATTTTAGAATTTCAGTGCCTTGCCTCATAGTTGTTTACATAATTACTACCTTCCAACCACATGTAGGTTTTTATGGCTGTGCGTATGTATATGAGGATGGCTCGGGCACTCTGGTACTGAAAGCATTACTATACTCAAGAAGTTTTGTTTGACAAGGTAAAAGGCTAGATGTTAGATAAGGATTTCTTACAAGAACTTGTTAAGACCCAGGTGGTATAAGAAACTTCAAACTCTGAAGGTTTACTGTAAACTATGAGTGACTCTGTATTCTAATCAGGAAGTTTGATGGCATCTGTAAATTGATCCTCTGTATCTGTTTCTTGAGAAACTTTGTTCCTGATGTTACATTTCCTTGTACCAAATGGCTATGATAATTGTGCCTGCCCCACTGGCTACATCTTTTGAAATGGTAATACCAACTCTTCCTGTATAAAAATCCTTGCCTTATAGCTCCAAAATACATTCAGTTCAAACCGCCTCTGTGTGTGCATGGTTTGTGCTGTCTGTCATCTCAGCCGGACCTGTGCCTTCCTGGACCAGAGGACCCTGGATATCCCACAGCAGACCCATGGTCTGTAACAGTCTTCAACATGTTTATTCATAACTTTCTCCTCTTTTGTTATATTTCTTTGTATTTAGTTGTGTCCTCTTTTAATGCCTCTACCTCTAAATTTATTTCCTTGTATTTCTTGGGGAATGCTATTCATGCCCTATTTATAACCATGTCTTTGCATTGTTGACATGAAAAATGATGGCAATATCCCTAGATCACAAGAGCCAAAAACTCAGACCCATCCTATAATGAAACATTTTCTTTGATCATTCACTTGTCTCAAGTCTCTTTTTCTCTTCCAAGTAAAAATTATGTACTTGCAATATATGAGAGCTAACTTCACCTTTTTCTAACCTATACAGTCCTAATGATTCTACATAACAGGGTCCGGATTCAACTGTTAATTCTAAATGTATTATATCTTTCTGCCAAAATAATTTAACCAATCTCCTTAAACTTTCTATTATGTACTCCACCTTTGTAAAAATACTACTTAAATCAAACCAGGAATTCTATAATATCATTAATTCATCTAAACAATATTACTCGTTGACAGTTGATCTTCATTTTGATCTGCAGGAAAATTGCCCAATAGAGTTGGCTATTGACTGCCATGCCTGTTGTGTGTATTTTGGGGAGATAGTGACATGGTGACTGCCCCTAGGACAGAGCCCTTGGACAGAGCCCTGATGTGAGATTCTGTGTTTATTTCTAGCCAGGTTGGGTCCTGGTGTGGACATAGTGACATGGTTCTTTACCAAGGGACAGTGCTCTGGTGTGAACTTTCACGAGTGCCAATGGCTCTTATGGGACTAAGGCTTGTTTGTGAAATAATGTACATATTACACATCCCTCTGAGGAATGTTCTCTCTGTTAATGTTAATGACTCCATGACAACCTGATACTAAGACCTTAAATTGTGGCAAATGTCTCTGAAAAATGGTAAGTACTGGGACCTCAGGAAAACACTTAATGCTATGGAAAAGATCTCTAAATACATACATATGTATATATATATACATATATATGTATTATATATATATACATATGTATGTATTTAGAGATCTTTTCATATTATATATATATAATTTATTGATTATACAAAATATAATGATGTAATATGAATAATGCGGGGCTTCATAGACCCTAAAGGAGCAAATCCTACACTGTGAGCCAACTGGTCAGAATGATTCAAACACTGGAAGATTCCTGAGTTCAGGGTCAGCCTAAAACAAAGATAGGTTGGGTCGAGGTGTGGTAGAAATATTAATTTAGGTATGGTCCCACAGAACTAGTTCATTGTCAATGTTTTAAAAAGGCCCAAAGATCTCTGAATCCTTTGGCAATATTAAGAAACAATGTGTGCTTCTTGTCTCTTAACATTTAAAGTGCTTGGGTCTTGTAACATGGATTCATAAGTTAATCTAATGGAAATCTGGAGTAAATGGCTGAATTAATATATAAAATAAATTACTGGACCTATGTTCTTCAGGAGATGGGATATCCTAGTAATTTTTAAGAAAAAGCAGAGAGAACTACTTGGAGAACTGCCAGAGAGAAACAGAAACATGGATACACACACACACACACACACACACATCACAACATATCACAAGGAAGCAGGACATGGATAGAAAGATCTATTAGAATAGCAAGCAATGTATGGACAGAGAGTTCTTTTAGAATAGGAAGCAGAAGAATTTAGAGACGTCTCCAGAGCAAATACCTAACCTACAGGGAAACAGACTGGAAAAGCTATATCAAGCAGAACACAGGTCTTCAGACTAGATCCTAGATTTGACTTACAGTTGTTCTTTTAACTGCTCCCACACATCCATTCTCTCAGAAACATTCTCCAGTCAGAGACTGGAGCTTAGCATTTATCTAGGAACTAATTACACAAGGGTATAGGAAATGAGGTTCTTCCTAAACCCAATCAAACCATGCCAGATATATGAGGAATATAGCAATGACAAACAAGAGAAGGCACATCAGTAGCAAGAAACAATACTGGGATGAAACCCCTGGGATTGTGCTTCTCTAACATACAAACATTTCTGCTCTGTAATACAATGGACCCTCTCCAGGATGCTCATTTGCCCACTGCAACTATTCTTGCATGGGGCACTTTAGTAAATGGAGAGTTATGGGATCCCATCCACTCTGCAATAGGGATCAGGCTGCTGGTGGAGATGGGACACTGCAATTTTGACTGTGTTTACTCCAGTCTGGTACCAGAGAGGTGTGGAGTTATAGGGAAGCCACAAGCCACCACCTTGGGGGTTGGGGAATGCAGTCTGAGCTTGCTCAGTGGCCTTTGGTCTATAGAGAACCCCGGGACCATCTGGTTCTCAGGCTCTTTGTCACCAAAGTGCCACTGGATTCCTCAAAAGAGTTGAGAACAGAGATTTTGCCCATGGGCTCGATTTATCCTGGGGACTGAAGGGGAAATGAGGGGAGAGCTCCAGCTGGGTCCCACTGGAAGGAGAGAGTCCTTGGCTTGTACATTGGGCAGCAGGCTTGTGATCATTGGCGGAAGCACTGACACATCTTCCACATGAGATTAGGCAACTCTTTAGGAGAAAGCCTCGCCATTGCTCCCAGGGCAGATCCTGATAAAAAGAGTCATTTCGTGACTTTGAGACATTTAGTGTCAAGGTGGATAGTGGTGATGAGTAAAGCTGCACCCCAGTTTCTCAGTGCGGGCTTGTGGTAAAATAATTTTTGCAGGGAGGAGTGCCAAGGAAGGGGAGTTTATTGGCTAATCCTACAGGCCTTTAGGTATCTCATTAAAATGGAGATCTCTCTTGAGGCTATGTGACCTGTGGTAATCTTCTCTACCTGTGGAGGAGCTTGGGGCATTGGCTTTACATGACTGATGGCAACAAACCTATGGAGAGCTATGGCATCAAACCAGGAGCCTGATGTCCAGGAGTGTGGCAAAATGCATAATGGTCCTGCAGGGTCACCAGTGTTTCAAGACTATACTCTACCAGGGATTAAATTCATACAATTAAACTCTAACTTTCCATAAATTTATAAATATAATTACTAGAGGTAAATTAGCAATTCACATTTTTTGTAATGGTTAGAAATTATATAACAATGAGATGCCATTCAGTTGCCTTCACTTACATAAGATATTCTGACTTGACAAAGACTCCCTTAATGGATAGAAAGGGTAGGTTAGTTGATTGTTTGTTGCAGTAACTCCACATCACATGAAACTAATCAGGTGGAGGAATTCTGACTTATGGTCAAGGAGTACACTTTATCACAGTAGGAATAGAATAGTGTGAATAACACTAGACTGTGGCAAATGTAAGATGAGTTTGCTTGCTCATAATTCAATTGAGCAAAGAAACACAATAATTATAGGAAGTGCATCTGACATATAATCTGTTGAGGTCCCTCTATTCCCAGAAAACCTATTTAATACAACAATCCCAAAAATCTCAGCAAAGTGCTAAGAAACATGTGCTTACACATGGATTGTGGAGGTATATAACACATCAAACATTAATATAGACCCTATAAAGCAGAATCTTGAGAATTGACAAAAAAAGAGGCTTCTGGAAGCAGAGAATCTTGTCTGACCACCAGTTTCAAGGTGTTGAGTACTGCTAAGTAACCAATGGAATGTGAGGGAAGATTCTTCCCCCAAAAAGCATGCATGGAGAATACAGCATGCCAATATAGACTGAAGATATATAGAATGTAAATAAATGGAATTTTTAAGCCAGTCCAAAAATCATTAGCCATAAAAGTCCTTTGCATTATTAACCATATATAGGTCCTGACCATTACACTGTGGGTAGTATGCAGCTACAGAAAACACAAGAGATATAATTTACATCCAGGATTTGACTAGCTACAATGTGAACCCTTACTACTTACCATTGTTCAATTATACATACCTTTAAAAAATTAAAGTTATTTTTAAACTTCACTGATCTCTATATATGTACTGGCCCACATGTGCAATTCCAACTGCAAGAAGACTGAAGTAAGAGCTTCAAGTCTTGCTAATTAACCAAGGATACATTACAAAACATTGTGTCAATAACATAGCTCAGTGATATGGATACAGTACTGCTGATACACTAATTGCTTGGCACCTAAGGAGCTCTAATTTGATCCAATAACTTCATAAATATGGCACCATGATTAAAGTACATCATCCAAGCACTTGAAAACTATATGAAGAACGATATCAAGTTTTCTACATAACATGAAATTGTTTTAAAATACACTGGAGGTTATGAGACCATATTCAGGGCCATTATTAGTTTTGATGGTCTTCAGTTTGTTCACAGAGGCAAGGGAAGCCTGAAAACATGGTATAACATGAGTAACATATTCTACATGTTGAGTTATGAGAACCACAGAGAATGCTTATTGAGGAACGTTATATTTCAGCTACTCTTCAATAATTTATGATTGCTTCAGACTAAATACACTAAAGTTTCCACATGATTTAACCTGGGCAAATATTGGCAATTAATCCAAATCCATGTGTACTCTGATTGAGTGAGACCTTTTAAAAGTACATAGAATATTAAATTAAAACATGTTATAGAAAAAATGAACATTCTTATACTCCCAAGTAGTTTGGCATTAAAGTAGAAGGATTACATACAAGTAAGTAAATAACTCATACAGGAAATATTGGCATATAAAGTAATTGTCAACACCCCTCCTTGGCTCTCCATTACCTTTCTGCTTTCCTTCAATACATTCAAATGACGCAAATTATACGGTGAAAAACTTGGTTAGATCATTTGTCTAAATTATATTCATTCTAAATATTGTGATATATAAAATTTGATTATGATGACTTGCCATCAATGTCACCATTATTCAATTTTAGAAACTTCTGTGAGCCATTTCTGGAGCTATTACATAGGCATTATCTAGGTTATCAATATTTTATTTGACTCAATACAAATTTCAAATATATGGAATCAGTGTGTGTGTGTGTGTGTGTGTGTGTGTGTGTGTGTGTGTCTGTGTGTTTCCATAAAGGAATGATTGTATAAATGAAAATGTAATCATCCATTCATGTGAGCTCAGAAATTTTCCAAGCTGGAATAATATTCATATAGGAAGGCCCTTACAGATGTGTGATTTGTCACAAAGTGTGAAGGTTATCAATTCTGGGGAAATGATAATCTGGATCAAAGCAATGACTGGGATTTAAGCAGGGAAATGGGATGCTAAGAATGTACCTCAGTTATTCTCCTACAATGTTTCCAATGTTTGAGCCATGTGTTTGTTGGCCATCATAAACAATACCCCCCCCCCTTTAAAAAGACTCTTCTCATAAGTTTCTGTGAGCATAATCCTCACAAGTTTATGGCATATCAGATATAAAAGGCTAATTCTTTTGTCCAGTACAAGACATTTTCTGCCATATTTACGAATAAATCCTTACATCTGAGACCTCAATATGGTTCTTTATGATGACCCAATTAGTTGCTCAGTGTTTGAGTGCAATGGCACATATGTCTGACCCATTATTATCTAAACTCTAGAATTGCTGTCACCTTATCCATCCCTTACAGTCATGTCTGTATCAATTATAGGATTATACGTGATATGAGTCTAAATACACCTAAAGCCTTCAGTTTAGAAGTAGAGCATAGAGATACAAATAAGACAATGCAAGCAGCTGTGAAATTTTTCTCCAGCCTTAAGATGGACCATGTTTTCTACTGAAGATATGATAGAGTGTTGACTTGTATAATGGGATTCAATAACCCTTTGTTGACCTTTCAAATAAATAAATCTTCTAACCTTATCAGCTTCTTCCCCATAGCGGCCATATGGAACTGCTAGAAAAGGAAAAAAAATGTAAAATTTTGATATTCAGTTGAGAGTTTAAAAACAACCTTGTTTCATCGTTAAATAAGTATGTGTGATGCTGAGAGTACATCCATTGTACTGTCAATTTCCCAGCAGTGCTGGAAATGGACAGGAGAGAGGTGCATGCTTGAGTTTCCCAAACCAAGTAAAGGCTTGTGAAATACATAATATAAATTACAACACATAATAGTCCAATGAATGTCTCCTCCTCCTCCTCCCCCTCCTCCCCCTCTTCCCCCTCCTCCCCCTCCACCCCATCCTCCTCTTCCTCTTCCTCCTCCTCCTCCTCTTCCTCCTCCTCCTCCTTCTCTTCCTCCTTTTCCTCCCGCTCTTCCTTTTCCTATTCTTTCTCCCCTTGCTTATGTTCTTCCTTCTCCTCTGACTACTCCTCCATCTCCTCCCTCTTCTATATAAGACTTATAATATGGGTGAATTTAAAAAGTATTATTAGTGCTTTCATTTTTATTTTCATTTTTAAGTTCATTTTTATGAGACTCATTTTTGTTACAACTTTGTTTTCCTTTTGATTGAGTAATGCAGCCACAACATTATCATTTTAAGTGAAAGAGGCCACATGCATGCAGGCTTGTAACTTGTCTTGCTATTCAGAAATAATGGCTATTCCTGTAGCTAAAACAGGGATATGATGCTCTGTAAGAGAATACATACCACCTTGGTCATTCTGGCACTAGGCTATTTGACTCACAATAAATTTATTTTTTGAGTTCAAACCATTTTCTTCAAATTTCATGATTGAATCTTTTTAAATGGCTGACCAATAGTCAATTTTGTAAATGTACAACATAATCTTTATAATATTCTTCTGTTAAAGTAAATATAGGTCATTTTTTTTTATTTTCTTTATATTATGAGTAAAGCCACAATGAACATACTTAAGCAAGCTTTAGAAGTAAAAAGATGATCTTTTGAAATTCCTTGTTACCTGTTGTTGTTTCCCTGCTCAATTCAGATTGTGTTCATTTGAATACTGTCTCTGAAGCTGTATGTTAATTTGGCTGTATGTTAAATTGTCCATCTTTTTAATTTAATCAGAGAGCAAGCTCTTTGCATTGCTGAATTTTTTTTTGTTCTCTTTGTTCCTAATTGATGGATTTCACCTGATGCTAATTATGACCTGCCTTATACTCCACTTGGGTGTGTTCCTTTTTCTAAAGTTTGCAGATATTGTTTTAAATGCTGGTGTGCATTTCTTCATGGAGGCACTTAGTATAATGAACTTTCTTCTAACCACAGTTTCCTTGTTCCCCATATATTTGGGAATGCTGTTTCTTCTTTTCCATTGAAATTTTGCAATATTTTAATTATTTATTTCATTTTGTTGTTTGTTGGGTTTTATTTCTTTATTTCTTCCCTGGTCCACAGATCAATGAGTAGAAATCTGTAACTTCTCCATGAGTTCATAAGTTTTGTAGTGTTTCTGTTATTGAAGTCCAGCTTAAATCCATAGTGGTCTTATAAGATACAAGCGTTGTTTCAGTTATCTTGTATCTATTGAGCCTTGTATTGTGTCCAGTGTTTTGTGTGATTTTTGGAGAAGGTGATACGAGGTGATGAGAGATTGTATATTTGTTTTGTTTGGGTTAAATATTCTGTAAATAAATGTTAACTCACTTTGAATCATAACATTGTTTAGTTTCATTATTTCTCTGTTTAATATTGGTTGGATTACATGTCAATCAGTTAGAGTAGAGTGTTGAAGTCTCTATTTATATGTGGTGTTCAATGTCTAGTTTAAGCTCTTATATTGTTTCTTTTACAGATGTTTTACTCTTATGTTTGGTATATTCATATTCAAAAGTAAGGTATCATCTTTGTAGTTTTTTTCCTTTGATGAGTATGAATTATTCTTCCATGTCTCTTTGGAATAATTATATTTAAAAGTCTATGATATTATACATTAGAATGGATATTTCAGGTTACTTCATGGATACATTAGCTTGGATAATTTTATTTCCTGCCTTTACTCTGTGGTAATGTCTGTCTTTATTGTTGAATTGCTTTTCCTGTATACAGCAGAATGGTGGACTATCTACTTGCCTCCATTCTGTTACCACTTATGGAATTGAGTCGATTAATTTTTGAGGGGTACAAATGACCAGTGATTGTGCATTACTGTTATTTTGATGTTGGTGGAGTTAGTGTGTGTGTGCTTGTGTGTGTGTGTGTGTGTGTGTGTGTGTGTGACAGAGAGTGACAGAGAGACAGAAAGACAGAGAGATAGAGAGACAGTGAGACAGAGACAGAAAGAAAGAGTGTGTTTCCCTTGATTTGATTGTGTTTAATGGAAGAACTTATTCTTGTGTTTTCCTGGGTATAGTTATTATCCTTGGGTTTGAGGTATCCTTCTAACATTTTCTGTAACACTTCATTTGTGGATCTCATTTAAATTTGTTTCTATCTTGAAATATTGTGTTTTTTCTACTTATGTTGATTGAGCAATTTGGTAGATTTGTACTCTAGACTGCATGTGTGCTTTTGAAATGTTGCAAGATATCTGTCCATGTCCTAGCTTTTGTAGTCTCCCTTAAGAACTTGTGTGTAATTTTGATAGATCGACCACTGTATGTTACCTACCCTTTTTCATTTTCATCACTTAATATTCTTTAATTGTTCAGTACATTTTGTGTTTTCCTTATTATGTGGCAAGAGTATTATCATTTCTGTTATAGTCTTATTGGTTTTCTAAAAGTTTCATGTATGTTTATTATCTTTATTTTAGGTTGGGAAACTTTTCTCCTATCATGTTGTTGAAAATATTTTCTGGGACTTGGAGCTTAGACTCTTCCATTTTCTCTTCCTTCTATTCGCTTTTTAGGTTGTTTCTTGCTATCCAAGTTTACTTTGATGTTTTCTGTCAGAAAGGAGTATTTTAATTTTATCAAGTTCTTTGAATTATGTATCAATTTCTTATGTTGTATCTTTTATGGCAGATATTCTCTTTGTGCTATTATATTTTCTGTTAGTGATGCTTTTATCTGTTGTTCTTATTATCGTCCCCATGTTTTCCATCTACAGGAAAGTGTTGCAGGTTCTTCATTGATTCTGTTTTCACTTTAAGGTCTTGAACACTTTTATTTATTTTGTTTACCTACTTAGTTGTATTTTCCTATATTTCTTTAATGGATGTATATATTTTCTCTTTTAAAACATTTTTACTCTATGTTCCTACATTATTTTAAAGGATGTATTCTTTCCTTCTTTAAAGTCCTTTATCATTCTTATAAGATTGTATTTAAGGACATATTCTTGTTTTTGTGTTGCATCAGGATATCGAGGGCTTTCTGTAGTAGGATAAATATACTCTTAAGTTATCATTGTGTACTAGCTTTTTTGATTTCCTTCTTTCCTGGACAAATGGAAGGAACTGGAGAATATCATCCTGAGTGCAGTAACCGAATCACAAAAGAACATTCATGGTATGCACTAACTAATAAGTGAATATTAGCCTAGAAGCTTGGAATATCCAAGACACAATTCACATATCAAATGATGCCCAAGAATGAGGAAGAAGAAAGTATGGCTACTCTAGTCCTTCTTAGAAGGAGAAAAAAATATATCCACAGAATGAGATACAAAGTGTGAAGCAGAGTCTAAAGGAAAAACCATCCAGACACTACTCTGCATAGGAAGCCATCCCATATGCAATTACAAAACTCAGACACTATTGTGGATGCGTACAAGTGCTTGATGACAGAATCTGGATATAGCTGTCACATGGGAGTCTCTGCTAGTGCCTGACAAATACAGAGGTAGAAACTGTCAGCCAGCCATTGAACTTAGCACAGGGTCCCCAATGGATGAGATAAGAAAAGGACCGAAGGAGCTGAAGGGATTTGCAGCTCCATAGGAGGAACAACAATGAGTCACCAAGTACTCCCAGAGCTCCCAGGAACAAAACCATAAACCAAAGTGTATACTTGGAATTACTCATGGCCCCAGACTCATCAGCAGCAGAGGATGATCTTGAACACCAAATGGGGAAGAGGCCCTTGATCCTGGAACGACTTGATACTGTAGTGTAGAGGAAAACCAGGACAGGGAAGTGAGGTTGGGTTGATTGGGGAAGAGGAGATGGCTTATGGAATTTCAGAGAGGGGGAGCCAGGAAAGTGGACATCTGAAGTATTAATAAAGAATGTACCTAATGAAAAAAAATCAAGATTACTAAGAAAACATGAAGTTTCTCATGGAACTTTTTTCCAAAAGCAATTTTATTTCTCATTAGCATATATTAATTGAACAAAATAACATGTTTCACTTTCAATTATCTATGTAAATTATTACCAAAGATATTTTCACATGTCAGATTCATAGCATTTTCTAATATGCTAGAGAAGCAGAGTAAGAATTATGAAAATTTTACTGCATATAGTATGTATGGGAATTTTCTTAAGTCATGCATTATTACTTATGTAATCATTATTAACAGCACATTAAATCAGCACAGTATGTTAATCAATGTTATAATTCATTAATTACTCTCCATGAGCCACGATTACAATAATAGACTAAAGCTTTCTTGTTAAATAACTTAAACAAAAATTATAGTTACCCCAATTCCATTTATGTCCTGATAGAGGAATTTTATTCCAAAAACGTAAAATATATGACTATATATTTTCTATGGAGAAAAGAATCGTTCTTAAAATGAAGTTAGAATTAAAGAACAGGATTACCCACAAGCAATAAAAGAGTTCATATAAAAATTTTTGAAATTCTTGTCAAAAAGCCATTTATTTTAGCCACACACACATTCAAAACATTATAAATATCTACATTTCGAAATAAAGAAATTGGTAAGATCAAGAGTACTTTTCCCTCAAATCATAAAGTTTGTAATTTTTACATGATAAACATACAGATGTGGAGAATTTAATTATGAAGTCTTGTCATAAAATGCCAACATGATTCCACTTCAGAGGCACTTAAAACATCCACCAACCATGTTTTGGAACTGTACATTTTTCATTACCTTGGTTTTCAATATTTAATTTTGAAGCATCAAATATTTCTGTATCTGGATTTAGTTTTTGTAAATTTTCTGCAATACATTAGGTTACATAATATTCATGCAAACATCTCATATATCTGAGCTTGGAACTTTTCTCATGATAAAGAATACTCACTTAGAGAGATCTGAATCAGATATGCTTGGTCATGTATTGTGAAGGTTCACAAGATGGGGAAGATGAGGGTCTGGTTCCAGGCTAGGACCAGGAGTTAAGAAGGAAGATGAATAAAAAGACTGATGCAGTAACAATCTAGTGAGGAGTAGAAATCTCTCTCTGAGAATCTTCCTGCAATGTTTTCTGGGTTTGAAGGAAATGGAAGCTGAAAATCATGGCTCAATGGCCCGATTATAAGGGCTATTCCCAGTAGCTACTATAAGCATGTTTGCCATTGCTGTATCTGACTTTGTCCCCACAACTTTATGAAATATTGAATACAAAATGTTTAACACAGCTAATTCTCTATCCTATCCAGTGCATCTAAGAGTTTCTGTCACCAGCCATATTAGAGAGCAAGTCCTTATATCAGACTCCTGAATGGGTTTCTTAACCTTGGTACACTTAGTAGGCCAGGGATTGAAGACAATGGAAGACATGTGAATGCCAGTTTTCAATAAATCCCAACACTGACATACTATTATCCATTCCAAAGTCAGGTATCGTTTCAGCAATTAAGTATTATAGTTCATCTGAATGTTAGTACTGACAAGACACAAGCAAGAAAGTTTACAATACTGTGAGAAATTATATAATGCAATGGAAAGGTCTGAAATTCTTTCTCCAAACTGAAGATGGAGTATATTTTCTACAGAAACTTTGATATAGAGTTGATTTGCACAATTTGAATTATATATACTTGGGTGAACATTTAACCCTTTAAGAGTCCATCTGTTCCTTTCCAATAGGTACCAAATTAATCCTGGTGAGGAGGAAAAATCATCGCAGTGTGTAAAATGTGGGCATTTGATAGGTACTTTCCAAATTAGTCCGAGGCATGACATGTTTTATATATTGTGAACCCTGCTTAACCCTGTACCTTTCTTTTTATGCTCAGGGCAAAAATACAAGGGTCTGTTTCTTGTTAGCATATTTTTCTTTCTTCATTAATTTGATTTTAACCTTTTTTAAAGGCCTATTTTATCACAGTTAAAACTTTTCACGTGATTCCTTTTTGGATTGAGAAAGAAAACTAGGGCATTGGCCCCTATAAGTGATGGGTAGCACATCTTTGCAGGGTCTGAAATAATCTTCCAAATATGGTCATGTTGAACTTAAGGAGACTATGCCTTTTTGTGAGTGAATATATAGAAATTTTTCATTCTGGCTCTAGAATCATGACTAAATTTTTAAAATTTCATTTGTACCACGATTTTTTAAATCTGTTCTTGAAGGACATTAATTTATTTCCATTTTCTGGGCATTATAAATAAAGCCACAACACACATGGTAGGGCAAGTATCATTGTTGCAGAATGGAAAATCCTTTCATAATAGTCCATGATGAATATATGTGAATCTTGACAAAGATTAATCAACAACTCACTAAGGAACTGAAATTTTGATTTCTGTTACATGTATACATTTCTAATACCAATGGTAATGGAGGAATGTTCCTTGTTCAGTATAAAGCGGCATTATCTGTCATTTGTGTTGACAAATCTTTGCCATTCTAAGAGATGGAACATGAATTTCCAATGAAGTTTCAAGTTGCATATTCATGATGCATAAGAATGTAGAATGTGTATTTATCTCACAGCCATTTGAGTTTCTTCTATTGAAAATAATCTGTGTAGGTATGTAATATGTTCATTAATTGGATTATTTGTTTTCTTGAAATATAGCTTCTTGACTTCTTTCTGCATATGGTGTATTATTCATAGCTCATGTGTGAAGTTGGTGAAAGCTTCCCCTTCATATGAAGGACAGTGTCCTTTGCCTTATAGAAACTTTTAGTTTTTTGAGATTCCACTAGTTATTTATTGATTTTGGTGTTATTCATATTTTGGTGCCATGTCTTTAGAATATTTTTGCATTTGCAAATGTTTTAAAGCTAACCTTCACCATGTATGTTATTAAGTTAAGTGTATCTTTTCTGTTGAGATCATTGACACACATTGCCTTCAGTTTTATGAAGAGTGATAAAAATATGTCTATTTTTACTCTTCTACATGGAAACAACCTCTATGAGTGACATCAGATGCTAAAGATAGTATCTTTTATTCCAGTAGGGATTTCTGACTTTTTACTAAAAATTAAGTTGTCTATAGATGCATGAAATCATGTCTGGGGCTTTGATTTGAGTTTATTCAATTATTCAACCCGTGTGTTTTTATTCCAGTAACATAAAGAACTCATTAATATGGCTATGTGTTATAACCTGAAATCCTGGATAGTGAGACCTTTGACAGCTCTTTATTGTCCCAGTTCTAGTTTCCATGTACTATTTTTTGTAAAACATGCCTGTTTCCCCTATTAACATTCCTAGAATCTTCTCAAAACAAGGGATGTCCACAAGAAGACTTAGAGAATCAATCATTCTGGGCCCTGGGATGTTCTTAGATGTTTAATTACCAAGCAAATAGCAGAAATAGGCTGAACCTAAGACCACTAAGCATATGTAGCAATTTTGAAGTTGACCTTTTTGTTTGTCTTGTAATAATTACATCATGGGATATCTTTGATTCTGCTGCACACGTTTTGATCCCTTTCACCAGCAGGGGATCCCTGAGTTATAATTTTGATGGGGCTTTCATTGAATCTGTAGATTGATTTCAGAAGATGGCTATTTTTGTTGCAGGATCCATTCTTATTTCCTTTTACTAAGCTCAACTCCAAGTAGATCAAGGACCTCCACATACAACCTGACACACTGAAACTAATAGAAAAGAAACTGGGGAATACCCGTCAGGACATGGGCACAGGGGAAAAGTTCCTGAACAGAATACCAGATTTAAATTCTATTAGATATGTTGTTGTTGAAACCTTACTAATTTTTTTACGCTGCCACTTTTTTGGAATGACCATGTCTTTTTAACTACAGAAATATTCTCAATTTAGGTTTTTTTGCTTGTTTGTTTTGTTTTTTTTTTAAAGGTTTTTTATTGCCTATTTTCTTTACTTACATTTCAAATGCTATTCCATTTTCCTCCACTCCTGGAAATCACCGTCCCATCTTCCTTGTCCCTACTTCTATGAGGGTGTTCCTCCACCAACCCCACTCTCATCTCCATATCCTCAGTGTACACACTCACACATATGCATTCATATGTATATTTTAAAAATTTTTACTTTTTACAATCCAGCTATTGATCCCTCTCCTGTTCCCCTGTAGCCACATGTGAACTGGATACCTAGAATAGAATTCTGGTGATAAATGGGAAGGGGGCGAAAGAGAAATGAGTCAAGACACCAGTTGCCGATAGAGACTGACTTTACTATTATTTAGCCAAAATATATAGTCTTTAGAAAACAATCCTGCCCCCCAAATGGCCGCGAATTCCTTGGTTCTTCTTGGTTCTTCTTCTCAGCGGGTTACCTGCTTCCAGTCATGCAGGTTTCTGCTGGTCTCCAGGTGAGACTGCCCTGAGGCAGCCTTGGTTGTTAAGGTGAAAGTGGCTGTATTGTTTCCAACAGAACAAGGGCTGGAGATAACACCAGGGGAAGGGTGGAGGCTGCTGGCCATGAATGTCACAGCTTGAATACGATGGGCTGGGAAGTCCAGCTAAATGCTGTGGGGGAAGGGACATTCCCCGCCCCCACAATTCCCCATTCCTTCCCCTGTCTCAAAGAAGTTCTTCCTCTACCCACCAACCAGCTCCTTACTCCCTATGGCCTCAAGTCTCTGTAAGATTAGGCACATCTGCCCACTGCCATTTCCATCAGGGAGCCTGGCAGCTCCACAGACTTCTGTTTATGGCCCTCTAGGAAAGAGTGATCTCCAAGCAGCACTTACAGTTTTGAGCTCAGAGGTGAGATCTTCACCTTCTCTCTGGAGGAGAACAGCTAGGAACTCATGTTACATACTATCAGATAAGTGGAGCAGCTGGGATAGAATTATTCCCACTGATGTTTGCACCAAGAAACTGGGCAGGTCGACAACCTTATTTGCTCAGACCCTGCAAGAAGAAAGTTGGTCTCCCAAGAATATGAACACAGGCTTACAGGCCCACAAGAGGGACATGCTCTAGTCAGATACAGCAAGACCAACTAGTACCAGAGATAAGCAGAGGGAGAAAGAGAAGCACAAGAATGCTGCCAACAGAAACTAAGGCTACTTGGCAGCATCAGAACCCAGTTCTCCCACCACAGAAAGTCCTGTATACCTCAACACACTGAAAAAGCAAGAGTTGGAATTAAAATTGTATCTCATGATGCTGATAGAGGGCTTTAAGAAGGACTTAAATAAGCCCCTCAAAAATACAGGAGAACATTGGTAAACAGGTAAAAGCCCTTAAAAAGGAAACTCAAAAATGCCTTAAAGAGATACAGGAAAATGTGGGTCAACAGGTAGAAATCCTGAAAGAGGAAACACAAAAGTCCCTTAAAGAATTATAGGTAAACACGAAACATCAAGTTAAGGAACTGAACAAAACCATCCACAATCTAAAAGAGGAAGTTGAGCCAATAGAGAAATCACAAGATGAGACATCTCTGGAGATAGAAAACCTTGGAAAGAATTTGGGATTCATAGATGCAAGCATCAATAACAGAATGCAAGGAATAGAAAAAAACTCAGGTGCTGAAGATACCATGGAAAACATTGGCCCAACAGTCAAAGAAAATGCAAAATACAAAAAGCTTGTAACCCAAACCATCCAGAAAATCCAGGACACAATGAGCAATCCAAACCTAAGAATTTTATTTATAGAAGAGAGTAAAGATTTACAACTTGAAGGTCCAGTAAATATCAAAAAATTGTAGAAGAAAACATCTGTAACCTAAAGAAAAAGGTGCCCATGAACATACAAGAAGCATACAGAACTCCAAATATACTGGACTAGACCAGAAAGTCCTCCCAGCACATAATAATCAAAACACCAAATGTACTAAACAAAGAAAGAATATTAAAAGCAGTAAGGGAAAAGGGGCAAGTATCTGATAAAGGCAGACCTATCAGAATTACACCAGATATCTCAGCTGAGACCAGGAAAGCTAGAAGATCCTGGGCAGATATCATACAGACCCTAAGAGAACATAAATGCCAGCCCACAGTACTATAAAAACCTGCATACATGGAAAAACCAAAATATTCCATGATAAAACCAAATATACACAATATCTTCCCACAAATCTAGCCCAACAAAGGATTAAAGGAAAATGCCAACACAAGGAGGAAAACTGACTCTAGAAAAAGAAAGAACGTAATCCTCCAACCAACCCAAAAGAAGATAACCACTGAAACATAAAAGTAACATCAAAAATAACAGGAAGCTACAATCACTATTCCTTAATATCTCTAATATCAATGTACTCAATTCCCCAATAAAAAGTCATAGACTTACAGAAATATTTTTCATGTAAATCTTCATTTTATCAGAAAATGTTTGTAATTCCTCTTTCAATAAATTTAGTAATGTCTTTATGTCTACCATTTTATCTGCATTAATTTTCATGATAATCTTCAATTTTGACATGTTTTTGTACATGTTTCTTCTATTTTATCAGAAATGTTTTCCATGTAAATTTCTGATTTTATCACAAAATATTTTAATTCCACTTTCAATTAATTTAGAAAGATTTGTATGTATACAATTTTATCTGTATAATTTTCCAGGAAATAGACAATTTAATGTGTTTTTCTATATACTAATTGAATTTTATCAGTAATATTTTCCACATAAATCTTCAATTTTACCTGAAAATGTTTATAAGTCTACTTTCAATCAACTTAGAATTATTTTTTTCTCAGCACATGTACTTTCATCGAAGAAATATATAAAACAACATCATGTTTAGTACTACCCTGTAATGAAAACGTTTAGTCCCAAATAGAAAAAAAAATTAACAGCTTAACCAATTTTTTGTTTTGTTTTGTTTTACTCGATATATTCTTTATTTGCATTTCAAATGATTCCCCCTTTCCAGGATCACCCATCACCAAAGACACTTAAGTCCTCTTTCCTCCCCCTGTTTCCCAATCATCTCCTTCCAGATGTCCCACAATGGAGGAATGAATACAGAAACTGTAGTATATTTACACTAAGGATTACTATTCAGCTATTAAAAACAATTAATTCATTAAATTCTTAGGCACATGGGTGAAACTAGAGAATACCATCCTGAGTGGCGTGATCCAATCACAAATTAACACACATGATATGCGCTCTCTAATAAGCAGATATTAGCCCAGAAGCTTGGGATACCAAGGAAGCAATCCTTGTATCAAATGATGCCCAAGAAGAAGGAAAGAGACGGCCCTGGTCTTAGAATTATTTTTTATGCATAACATTCTATCTGTGTAATTTTCCAGATAATCTTCAATTTTAATATGTTTTTCTATATATTTCTTCAATTTTGTCAGAAATATTTTCCATGTAAATCTTCAACTTTAAAAGAAAATGTTTATAATTCCACATTCAATCAATTTAGGAATACTTTTATGCTTACCGTTATGATATCTCTATAAAATTTTCCATGCTAGACATAAAGACATTACTAAATTTTAACATGTTTTCTACATTTTTTGAAAATTTTATAAGAAATATTTTCCACATAAACTTTCAATTCTATCATAAAATGTTGCTACTTCCTTTCTTCAATTAAGTTACCAATGTTTTTATGTCTAACAGTTTACTCTTGTATTTTAACATGTTTTTCTATATATCTCTTCTATTTTATCAGAAATATTTTCCATGTGAATTTTCAGTTATATCATAAAATATTGTTACTTCCCTTTTTCAATAAAATAACATGCTTTTCTTAAAAAAAAATGAATACTTACAGAAGCCTGATATAGCTGTCTCTGGAATGGCTCTGCCATATCCTTACAAATACAGCAGTGGATGCTCATAGCCAAACACAGACTGAACAGAGGGTCCCAATAGAACAGTTAGAGATAGGACTGAAGGATCTGAAGGGCTTTGCAACCCCATAGGAAGAACAACAATATCAATCAACCAGAGCCCACCAAGAGCTCCCAGGGACTAAACAACCACCATAAAGTACTGATGGAGAAACCCATGGCTCCAGCTGCATATATATCGCAGGATGGACTTGTCAGTCATTAATGGGAGGAGAAGCTGTTGGTCCTTTGAAGGCTTGAAGCCCCAGTGAGGGGAATGTGAGGGAGGGGAGGTCAGAGTGTGTGGTGGGAGGAACACCCTCATGGAAGCAGGTGAAAATGGAGGGTATGGGGGGTTTCTAGGAAGGGAAGGAATGGGAAAGGGGGAAACACTTGAAATGTAAATAAAGAAAATAACCAATAAAATATACATAGAATAAAGAAAGAATCTTCAATAAATGGGTTTGAACTAACTGGAGGTCTGTGTGCAGAAAAAATGAAAATACATCTATATTCGTCACCCTGCACAAAGCTCAATATGACTGGATCAAGGACCTTAACATAAAACCAGATAAAATGTATTGAATAGAAGACAAAGTGGGACAGAGCATTGAACTCATTGGCACAAGGTTAAATTATATAAAGAGATCTCCCTTTGTGTTTTTAACATAATTTAGATGTTTGATTTTACAAATAAAAACATGGAAGCCAGGTAACGAAGTGAAATAATGCTAGCTTAAAGAAGCACACAAATCACCCATCTTCTCTTTCTCCTCAATCAAAATCCCAGTAGAAAAGGGAAACTCTACTTCTCAATGCACTCTTAACAATCATTAAAAATGAATGTTCCTTTATTCTACATCCTGTACGGATCTTTAACCGTCCTTCTGATATTCTCTTAGGATATTTTTCATGTTCATTCCCTGTCTACTGGTTCCTTGTACCACCTATTTTCATATTTTTGACTTCACTGATTCTTGTTAAAATAAACAGAAAACTCTAGGATTAAAGGTGTGTTCTCTGACTTAGTCACACAACTAGAAATAGGGTTCCCCAGTAACTACATAATCTTCGGAACATATCTCGCTTTTTGTCTAAATAAAAATAAAATATTTTAACTCTAACACAGTAAAACTGTTTACAATAATGATGATTTTACTTGGAAGCTTTACACAACATACAGTTGCCCTTTAAATAACAGTCATAGGTTTAAGATTTTGAGTTCAATATTCTGTGAAACATCTGTGTCTGTCAAGAATGAACTCTGATCTTTGATGATATTTGCCAACATAGTAGAGGCCTGTATTAGAAGATAGAGAAGTCAACCCAATGGTTTCTACTGTTTATTATGAACCTGGCAGCAAAATCAGCACAGGCAGTTTTCCTTTTCATTAACATTACCACAATCCAGGAGGGTACCACAATTCAGGGACACATCATCTTCCTGGAGACCTCAAAACTTATGGATTGGAATGGTAGAAAAATTAAATATTCTAATTATCATATTCAGCAGTTCTCAAATGCTTTGAGTACCACAATTGATTGAGAACATGAAAGGTACACATACTCTCTTCCTAGAAACATGCTTCAGACTCAAACCTGAAAACAAATATAGGAAGCTAGATAGAGCTTATTTCTATTTGATCTTAGCCAAAAGGACAAAAGGCTATAAAACTTCTAGAATTAGTTTATACTCAGTATGATTACTAGTATCATGACATAATGGTTATGTATACATAACAACTTTATAAATTTTGAGATGATATTTATACCTTAAGTAAATTTTCAGAGAGTCAAATTAAAAGCAAAATATTGTCAGATGGGTGGCAATACAATAGTCCCCGCTTTTTTTGTTTTCCTCTATCCCAAGAAAAGTGACACTTCTGATATGAGACAGAAATTTTTGATTTTCCTTTAACAAGCATACATACAATTAGAAGGAGAGAGAGTCACACTACAACTCCAAATCCTCCTTTCATTTTACATTGAATTGGATATACATGAAAACCATTTGCTACTCTGAGTGTAGAGGATATCAGAGACAAAATGGAGGTGCACTATATTATTAAACTGATTTACACTTTTACTTATGATATATTCTCATGATGATCCATTCTTTTTCTTCAAATATTTCAAGTGTCCAATGATCTCCTAATTCCTCAATTATGTACTTTTACACTCCTGGAAAGATTTAAAATATTCTGCCTTAACTATACAACAGGAGAGCTTAGTTTTTCAGCAGTTTATATCTTTCCTCATTCAAAATGTATTTTTTGGCAAAGTAAAAAGTATTAACTTTCAATTCAAATATAAATATTTTTTCTAAATCTTAAATTGAAAATAAAGCTTAGGGATAAATATACCTATACTTACATTTCTCTTTATAAATTCCTAAGTTCCAGGTTTAACTATATTTAATTTTAGATCAAAAATGACATAGAGAACATGAAAATATAACACCACGTTAAATCTTGTAAATTTTGAAGCAATCCAAATATGATAAGGGAAAAGTCAAAGCTGACAACTCTTTCTTTCTATCTAGTAATTATAGTACTTGATGTTCTAGCTAGAGGAATTAGAAAATGAAAACAAAACAAGGGTATACAAATTGGAAAGGAACAAAAATATCAAGGTATCATAGTCATGGATGATATGATAATATACATAAGTAATCACAAAAATACTACCAGGTAACTTGTACACCTGATAAACAACTTCAGTAAAGTGACTATATATTAAATTGAGTCTAACAAGTCAATAGACATTTTTAATACAAATGGTGACTGGCTGAGAAAGAAATTTAATAAAGCAATATCCTTCACAATAGCAACAAATGCCATAAAATATTTTACATAACTCTATTAGAGCAAGTAAAAGATCTGAATGACAAGAACTTCAAGACATTGAAGAAGATGGAAAGTTCTCCCATGCACATGGATTGGTAGAATTTATAAAATAAAAATTGGTGCACCTGGAGGCAGTCAGGGAGGCCACAGTGTGCTCTGGTGGGTCCAGCCCCACAGAGCAGAGGTTCCAGTCCTGAGGTCTCTGGCAGGAGCCTTCAGATATCCATTTCAGGATTGAGAACAGCCTGGGCTATCACACCACATCTCCAGGCCATGCAAGAGGCCATAGGGGCTCAAAGGAGGCCAGCTGGGAGGAGTCAGTGTGCTCTGGTGAGTCCAGCAGGCCCCAGGTGCGAGCCTTCAGGTCTCTGCTTTGGGATCTGAACAGCCTGGGCCACAGCACCATGTCTCCAGGCAGTGCAGGAGGTCAGCAGTGCATCAGACGCCAGCTGGGAAAAGGCAGCTTGCACTGGTGACTCCAGCATTGACAACAAGACCAAATAACACCAGTGATAACTAGATGGCAAAAGGCAAACGAAGGTACATCACTAACAGAAATCAAGGCAATATGGCAGCATCTGAACCCAACTCTCCTTTAACAGCATGTCCTGGATACCACATCACACCAGGAAAACAAGATTTGGATTTATAATCACTGGTCATGATGCTGATACAGGAACACATGAAGGACATACATAAAGAAATTCAGGAGAAAATGGATCAAATGTAAGAAGCACTTACAATGGAAACACAAAAATCATTGAAAGAAATTCAGGAGAATACAAATGTCAATAAAGAGCAAATGCAAAAATCACTTAAAGAAATACAAGAGAACTTTGGTCACCAGGCTGAGGCCATTAAAGAGGAAAAACAAAAATCTCTTAATGAATTACAGGAAAACACAAACAAGTAAGTGAAGAACCTAAGCAAAATCATCCAGGATCTAAAATCAGAAGTAGAAGCAACTAAGAAAATTCAAAGGGAGACAATTTTGGAGATAGAAAACCTTGGGAAGAAATCAGGGGACATAGATGCAAATATCAACAACAGAATACAAGAGATAGAAGAAAGAATCTCAGATGCTGAAGATACCATAGAAACCATGGACTCAACAGTTAAACAAAATGCAAAATCCAAAAAGCTTGTTACCTAAAATATCCAGGAAATCCAGGACACAAGGAGAAGACAAAACCTAAGGATTATAGGCATAGATGATAGTGAAGATTTAAAACTTAAAGGGTCAGCACATATATTCAAGAAAATTATGGAATAAAACTTCCCTAACTAAAAGAGAGAGAGATGCCCATGAATATACAAGAAGCCTACAGAACTCCAAACAGACTGGACCAGAACAGAAATACCTCCCATCACATAATAATCAAAATCTCAAATGCACTAAACAAAGAAAGAATATTAAAGGCAATAAGAGAAAAAGGACAAGTAACATATAAAGGAAGACCTATCAGAATCACACCAGACTTCTCACCTAAGACTATAAAAGCTAGAAGATCCTGGGCAGATCTCATGCAGACTCTAAGAGAACAAAAATACCAGCCAAAACTACTATACCCAGCAAAACTCTCAATCACCATAGTTGGAGAAACTAAGATATTCTATGACAAAACCAAGTTCACCCAATATCTTACCACAAACCGAGCCCTACAAAGGATAATAGGAGGAAAACACCAATACAAGGAGGGAAACTTCACCCTGGAAAAAGCAAGATAATAAACTTCTTTCATCAAACCCAAAAGAAGATAACCAATCAAATTTAATAACCAATCAAATTTAAAAAATAACATCAAAAATGACAGTAAGTAATAATCACTATTCCTTAATATCCCTTAACATTAGTGGGCTTAATGCCCCAATAAAATACATAAACTAACCGACTGGATAAGTAAGCAGGATGCTAAATTTGCTGCATACGGGAAACAAACACACCTCAGTGACAAAGACAAACACTACCTTGGAATAAATGGCTGGAAGTCAATTTTACAAGCAAATGATCTCAGGAAACAAGCTGGAGTAGCCATTCTAATATCAGATAAAATTGACGTTCAACCCAAAGACATCAAAAGAGACTCTGAGGGACACTTATTGCTGGTCAAAGGAAAAATACAACAAGAACTCTCAATACTGAACATCTATGCTCCAAATGCAAGGGCACCCTCATTCATAAATGAAACTTTACTAAAGCCCAACGCACAAAATGCACCTAACACAATAATTGTGGGTGACTTCAATACTGCACTTTCCTCATGGACTGATCAGGAAAACAGAAAATGAACAGGCACACGGTGAAACTAATTGAAACTTTGGACCAATTAGATTTAACATATATATATATAAAATTTTATCCTAAAGCAAAAGAATATACCTTTTATATACCTTTTTCTAAGCACCTCATGGTACCTACTCCAAAATCGATCATATAATTCGCCACAAGACAGGCTTCAACAAATATAAGAAGATAGAAATAATCCCGTGCCTCCTATCAGATCACTATGGAGTAAAAGTGGTATTCAGTAGCAACAAAAACAACAGAAAACCCACATACTCGTGGAAACTGAACAATATTCTACTCAATGATACCTTGTTCAAGGAAAAAATAAAGAAAGAAATTAAAGACTTTTTAGAACTCAATGAAAATGAAGACACAATATATGCAAAACTATGGGACACAATGAAAGCAGTGCTAAGAGGAAAACTCATAGCCCTGAGTGCTTCCAAAAAGAAAATGGAGAGAGCATCCATTAACAGCTTAATGACACACCTGAAAGCCCTGGAACAAAAAGAAGCTATTTCACCCAGGAGGAGTAGAAGGCAAGAAATCATCAAATTCAGGGCCGAAATCAATCAAGTGGAAACAAAGAGAACCATACAAATAATCAACAAAACCAGGAGCTGGTTCTTTGAGAAAATCAACAAGACAGATAAACCCATAGCCAGACTAACCAAAGGGCACAGAGACCATATACAGATTAACAAATTTAGAAGTGAAAATGGAGATATAACAACAGAAACTGACGAAATTCAAAAAATCATTAGATCCTACTACAAAAGCCTATGGTCAACAGAACTGGAGAATCTGGAGGAAATGGACAGTTTCCTACACAGATATCAGACACCAAAACTAAATCAGGATAAAATAGATCATCTAAACAGTTCCATAACACCTGAAGAAATAAAAAGGGTCATAGAAAGTCTCCCAACCAAAAAAAGGACGGGACCAGATGGCTTCAGTGCAGAATTCTATCAGACCTCCATAGAAGACCTAACACCAATACTCTTGAAGCTATTCCACAAAATAGAATCAGCAGGAACTCTACCCAGCTTGTTCTATGAAGCCACAATTACGCTGATACCAAAACCACACAAAGATCCAACAAAGAAAGAGAACTTCAGGCCAATTTCCCTTATGAATATTGATGCAAAAATACTTAATAAAATTCTTGCCAACCAAATCCGAGAACACATCAAAATGATCATCCACCATGATCAAGTAGGCTTCATCCCAGGGATGCAGGGATGGTTTAATATACGGAAATCCAACAAAGCAATCCACTACATAAATAAACTCAAAGAAATAAACATACGATCATCTTATTAGATTCAGAAAAAGCATTTGACAAAATTCAGTATCCTTTCATGCTAAAAGTCTTGGAAAGAACAGGAATTCAAGGCCCATACCTAAACATCGCTAAAGCAATATACAGAAAACCGGTAGCCATCATCAAACTAAAGGGAAAGAAACTTGAAGCAATCCCACTAAAGTCAGGGACTAGACAAGGATGTCCTCTCTCTCCATATCTTTTCAGTATAGTACTTGAAGTTCTTGGTAGAGCAATTAGACAACATAAGGAGGTCAAGGGGATACAAATTGCAAAGGAAGATGTCAAATTATCACCATTTTCAGATGGCATGATAGTCTACTTAAGTGACCCAAAAATCTCCACCAGAGAACTCCTACAGCTGATAAACAACTTCAGCAAAGTGGCTGGTTATAAAATCAACTCAAGCAAATCAGTTTCCTTCCTATACTCAAAGGATAAGCATGCTGAGAAAGCAGTTAGGGAAATAACACCCTTCACAATAGCCACAAACAATATATTTTGGTGTGACTCTAACCAAACAAGTGACTTCAGGTCTCTAAAGAAGGAAATCAAAGAAGACCTCAGAAAATGGAAAAATCTGCCATGCTCTTGGATTGGCAGGATTAATATAGTTAAAATGGCCATCTTGCCAAGAGCAATATACAGATTCAACGCAATACCCATCAAAATCCCAACTCAGTTCTTCAGAGTTAGAAAAATCAATTCTTAAATTCATCTGGAATAACAAAAAACCCAGGATAGCTAAAACTATTCTCAACAACAAGAGAAATTCTGGGGGAATCAGTATCCCTGACTTCAAGCAATACTACAGAGAAATAGTGTTAAAAACTGCATGGTATTGGCACTGTGTCAGACAAGTGGACCAATGGAATAGAATTGAAGACCCAGAAATGAATCCACACACCTAAGGTCACTTGATCTTCGACAAAGAATCCCAAAACATCCAGTGGAGAAAATATGGTCTTTTCAACAAATGGTGCTGGTTCAATTGGAGGTCAGCATGCAGAAGAATGCGAATTGATCCATTCTCATCTCCATGTACTAAACTCTACTCAACGTCAACCAAGGACCTCCATGTAAAACCAGACACACTGAAACTAATAGAAAAGAAACTGGGGAAAACCCTTGAGGACATGGGCACAGGGGAAAAGTTCCTGAAGAGAACACCAATAGCTTATGCTTTAAGATCAAGAATTGACAAATGGGACCTCATAAAATTACAAAGTTTCTGTAAGGCAAAGGACACTGTTAAGAGGACAAAACGGAATCCAACAAATTGGGAAAGGATATTCACCAACTCTACATCTGACAGAGGGCTAATATCCAATATATACAAAGAATTCAAGAAGTAAGACCGCAGGGAACCAAATAACCCTATTAAAAATGGGGTACAGATATAAACAAGTAATGTTCACCTGATGAAATTCGGGTGGCCGAGAGGCACCTTAAGAAGTGCTTAACATCATTAGTCATTGGGGAAATGCAAATCAAAACAACCCTGAGATTTCACCTTGCACCAGTCAGAATGGCTAAGGTCAAATTCTCAGGAGACAGCAGGTGTTGGTGAAGATGTGGAGAAAGGGACACTCCTCCACCGCTGGTGGGACTGTAAGATGATACAACCACTTTGGAAATCAGTCTGGCGGTTCCTCAGAAAACTGGACATGACACTTCTGGAGGACCCTGCTATACCTCTTCTGGGCATGTACTCAAAGGATTCCCTGGCATGCAATAAAGACACATGCTCCATTATGTTCATAGCAGCCTTATTTATAATAGCCAGATGCTGGAAAGAACCCAGATGTCCCTCAAAGGAGGAATGGGTACAGAAAATGTGGTATATTTACACAATGGAATAGTATTCAGCAATTAGAAACAATGAATTCACAAAAGTTTTAGGAAAATATTTTGATCTGGAAAATATCATCCTAAGTGAGGTAACCCAATCACAAAAGAATACACATGGAATGCAATCTGATATGTGGATATAATTTAGCCCAGAAGCTCTGAATACCCAAGGCACAAATTGCATAACAAATGATTCCCATGAAGAAATACGGAGAGGGTCCTAATCCTGGAAATGATTGATCTAGCGTTGGAGGGGAATATAAGGACAGAGAAAAAGGAGGGATGTGATTGGAAAATGGGTGGGGAGAAGAAGGGGAAGGGGGAATCTGGGAAAGGGGAAATCATTTTGAATGTAAACAAAGAATATAGAAAATAAAAATATTAAAATAAAACAAACAAAAACAAAACAAAAAATGGCCTTATTACAAAAAGCACGCATATATACAATATACATTATATACACAGTATATAATTACCAAAATAATTATATATATTATTAATTAAAATAATTATATATATATATTGCATACACATGTACACTTATATTACAATATATGTATTACATACATATTGCAATTATTTTTGTAATTATATACTGTGTAGTTAATGTATATTGTATATATGTAGGATAAAGAACTTTCTTTTTTTTATTCGATATAATTTATTTACATTTCAAATGATTTCCCCTTTTCTAGCTCCCCCCACTCCCCGATAGTCCCGTAAGCCCCCTTCTCTTCCCCTGTCCTCCCTCCCACCCCTTCCCACTTCCCCGTTCTGGTTTTGCCGAATACTGTTTCACTGAGTCTTTCCAGAACCAGGGGCCACTCCTCCTTTCTTCTTGTATCTCATTTGATGTGTGGATTATGTTTTGGGTATTCCAGTTTTCTAGGTTAATAACCACTTATTAGTGAGTGCATACCATGATTCACCTTTTGAGTCTGGGTTACCTCACTTAGTATGATGTTCTCTAGCTCCATCCATTTGCCTAAGAATTTCATGAATTCATTTTTTCTAATGGCTGAATTGTACTCCATTGTGTAGATATACCACATTTTTTGCATCCACTCTTCTCTTGAGGGATACCTGGGTTCTTTCCAGCATCTGGCAATGATAAATAGGGCTGTTATGAACATAGTAGAGCATGTATCCTTATTACATGGTGGGGAATCCTCTGGGTATATGCCCAGGAGTGGTATAGCAGGATCTTCTGGAAGTGAGGTGCCCAGTTTTCTGAGGAACCGCCAGACTGATTTCCAGAGTGGTTGTACCAATTTGCAACCCCACCAGCAGTGGAGGAGTGTTCCTCTTTCTCCATACCCTCTCCAACACCTGCTGTCTCCTGAATTTTTAATCTTAGCCATTCTGACTGGTGTAAGATGAAATCTTAGGGTTGTTTTGATTTGCATTTACCTAATGACTAATGAAGTTGAGCATTTTTTAAGATGCTTCTCTGTCATCCGAAGTTCTTCAGGTGAGAATTCTTTGTTTAACTCTGTAACCCATTTTTTTAATAGGGTTGTTTGGTTTTCTGGAGTCTAACTTCTTGAGTTCTTTATATATATTGGATATTAGCCCTCTATCTGATGTAGGGTTGGTGAAGATCTTTTCCCAATTTGTTGGTTGCCGATCTGTCCTCTTGATGGTGTCCTTTGCCTTACAGAAACTCTGTAACCTTATGAGGTCCCATTTGTCAATTCTTGCTCTTAGAGCATACACTATTGGTGTTCTGTTCAGAAACTTCCTCCCTGTACCGATGTCCTCAAGGGTCTTCCCCAGTTTCTTTTCTATTAGCTTCAGAGTGTCTGGCTTTATGTGGAGGTCCTTGATCCATTTGGATTTGAGCTTAGTACAAGGAGACAAGGATGGATCAATTCGCATTCTTCTGCATGCTGACCTCCAGTTGAACCAGCACCATTTGTTGAAAAGGCTATCTTTTTTCCATTGGATGTTTTCAGCCTCTTTGTCGAGGATCAAGTGGCCATAGGTGTGTGGGTTCATTTCTGGATCTTCAATCCTGTTCCATTGATCCCCCTGCCTGTCACTGTACCAATACCATGCAGTTTTTAACACTATTGCTCTGTAGTATTGCTTGAGGTCAGGGATACTGATTCCCCCAGATTTTCTTTTGTTGCTGAGAATAGTTTTAGCTATCCTGGGTTTTTTGTTGTTCCAGATGAATTTGATAATTGCTCTTTCTAACTCTGTGAAGAATTGAGTTGGGATTTGGATGGGTATTGCATTGAATCTGTATAGTGCTTTAGGCAAAATGGCCATTTTAACTATATTGATTCTACCGATCCATGAGCATGGGAGGTTTTCCCATTTTTTGAGGTCTTCTTCCATTTCCTTCTTCAGAGTCTTGAAGTTCTTGTCATACAGATCTTTCACATGTTTGGTAAGAGTCACCCCAAGATACTTTATACTGTTTGTAGCAATTGTGAAGGGGGTCATTTCCCTAATTTCTTTCTCAGCCTGCTTATCCTTTGAGTATAGGAAGTCCACTGATTTTCTGGAGTTGATTTTATAACCTGCCACTTTGCTGAAGTTGTTTATCAGCTGTAGGAGCTCTCTAGTGGAGTTCTTTGGGTCACTTAGGTAGACGATCATGTCGTCTGCAAATAATGATAGTTTGACTTCTTCCTTTCCAATTTGTATCCCTTTGACCTCCTTATGTCGTTGAATTGCCCGAGCTAGTACCTCAAGTACAATATTGAAAAGATAAGGAGAAAGGGGTCAGCCTTGTCTGGTCCCTGATTTCAGTGGGATTGCTTCAAGTTTCTCTCCATTTAGTTTGATGCTGGCTACTGGTTTGCTGTATATTGCTTTTACTATGTTTAGGTATGGGCCTTGAATTCCTGTTCTCTCCAATACTTTAAGCATGAAGGGATGCTGAATTTTGTCAAATGCTTTTTCAGCATCCAATGAAATGACCATGTGGTTTTGTTCTTTGAGTTTGTTTATGTAGTGGATTGTATTGATGGATTTCCGTATATTGAACCAACCCTGCATTCCCGGGATAAAGCCTACTTGATCATGGTGGATGATCGTTTTGATGTGTTCTTGGATTCGGTTGGCAAGAATTTTATTGAGTATTTTTGCATCGATGTTCATAAGGGAAATTGGTCTGAAGTTCTATTTCTTTGTTGGATCTTTTTGTGGCTTTGTTATCAGCGTAATTGTGGCTTCGTAGAAGGAATTGGGTAGTGTTCCTTCTGTTTCTATTTTGTGGAATAGTTTGAAGAGTATTGGTGTTAACTCTTCTATGAAGGTCTGGTAGAATTCTGCACTGAAGCCATCTGGTCCTGTGCTTTTTTTGGTTGGAAGACTTTCTATGACTCCTTCTATTTCTTTAGGCATTATGGGACTGTTTAGATGGTCTAGTTGGTCCTGATTTAATTTTGGTATTTGGTATCTGTCAAGGAAATTATCCATTTCCTCCAGGTTCTCCAGATGTGTTGAGTACAGTCTCTTGTAGTAGGATCTGATGATTTTTTGGACTTCCTCAGTTTCCGTTGTTATATCTCCCTTTTCATTTCTAAGTTTGCTAATTTGGATACTTTCTCTGTGCCCTTTGGTCAGTCTGGCTAAGGGTTTATCTATCTTGTTGATTTTCTCAAAGAACCAGCTCCTGGTTTTGTTGATTTTTTGTATGGTTTTCTTTGTTTCTACTTGATTGATTTCAGCCCTGAGTTTGATGATTTCCTGTCTTCTACTCCTCCTGGGCGAAATAGCTTCTTTTTGTTCTAGGGCTTTCAGGTGTGTCATTAAGCTGGTAATGTATGCTCTCTACATTTTCTTTTTGGAGGCACTCAGGGCTATGAGTTTTCCTCTTAGCACTGCTTTCATTATGTCCCATAGATTTGGGTATGTTGTGTTTTCGTTTTCATTATGTTCTAAAAAGTCTTTAATTTCTTTCTTTATTTCTTCCTTGACCAAGGTATCATTGAGTAGAGTATTGTTCAGTTTCCACGTGTATGTGGGTTTTCTGTTGTTTCTGTTGCTATTGAAGACCACTTTTACTCCATAGTGATCAGATAGGAGGCATGGGATTAGTTCTATCTTCTTATATTTGTTGAGGTCTGTCTTGTGACCAATTACATGGTCGATTTTGGAGAAGGTACCATGAGGTGCTGAGAAAAAGGTATATTCTTTTGTCTTAGGATAGAATGTTCTATATATATCTGTTAAATCTAATTGGTCCAAAGCTTCAATTAGTTTCATAGTGTCCCTGTTTAGTTTCTGTTTTCCTGATCGGTCCATTGAGGAAAGTGCAGTGTTGAAGTCACCCACAATTATTGTGTTAGGTGCAATGTGTGCTTTTAGTTTTAATAAAATTTCTTTTATAAAAGAAGGTGCTCTTGCATTTGGGGCATAGATGTTCAGGATTGACAGTTCTTCTTTTTGTATTTTTCCTTTGACAAGCAAGAAGTGTCCCTCAGGGTCCCTTTTGATGACTTTGGGTTGAAAGTCAATTTTATCTGATATTAAAATGGCTACTCCAGCTTGTTTCCTGAGACCATTTGCTTGTAAAATTGTCTTCCAGCCTTTTACTCTAAGGTAGTGTTTGTCTTTGACCCTGAGGTGTGTTTCCTGTAAGCAGCAAAATGTAGGGTCCTGTTTACGTATCCAGTCAGTTAGTCTGTGTCTTTTTATTGGGGCATTAAGTCCATTGATGTTAAGAGATATTAAAGAATAGTGATTGTTACTTCCTATCATTTTTGACGTTATTTTTTAAATTTGAATGCTTATTTTCTTTTGGGTTTGATGAAAGGTTACTATCTTGCTTTTTCCAGGGTGAAGTTTCCCTCCTTGTATTGGTGTTGTCCTCCTATTATCCTTTTTAGGGCCGGATTTGTGGATAGATATTGGGTAAACTTGGTTTTGTCATGAAATATCTTAGTTTCTCCATCTATGGTGATTGAGAGTTTTGCTGGATATAGTAGTTTTGGTTGGCATTTGTGTTCCCTTAGAGTCTGCATGAGATCTGCCCAGGACCTTCTAGCCTTCATAGTCTCAGGTGAAAAGTCTGCTGTGATTCTGATAGGTCTTCCTTTATATGTTACTTGGCCTTTTTCTCTTACTGCCTTTAGTATTCTTTCTTTGTTTAGAACATTTGGTGTTTTGATTATTATGTGACGGGAAGTATTTCTGTTCTGGTCCAGTCTGTTTGGAGTTCTGTAGGCTTCTTGTATATTCATGGGCATCTCTCTCTTTAGGTTAGGGAAGTTTTCTTCCATAATTTTATTGAAGATATTTGCTGGCCCTTTAAGTTGTAAATCTTCACTCTCATCTATGCCTATAATCCTTAGGTTTGGTCTTCTCATTGTGTCCTGGATTTCCTGGATATTTTGGGTTACAAGCTTTTTGCATTTTGCATTTTCTTTAACTGTTGAGTCCATGGTTTCTATGGAATCTTCAGCATCTGAGATTCTTTCTTCTATCTCTTGTATTCTGTTGTTGATATTTGCATCTCTGTCCCCCGATTTCTTCCCAAGGCTTTCTATCTCCAAAGTTGTCTCCCTTTGAGTTTTCTTAGTTGTTTCTACTTCTGATTTTAGATCCTGGATGGTTTTGCTTAGCTCCTTCACTTGCATGTTTGTGTTTTCCTGGAATTCTTTAAGAGATTTTTGTGTTTCCTTTTTCATGACCTCAGCCTGTTGACCAAATTTCTCCTGTATTTCTTTAAGAGATTTTTGTGTTTTGTCTTTCATGACCTCAGCCTGTTGACCAAAGTTCTCCTGTATTTCTTTAAGTGTTTTTTGCATTTCCTCCTTGTTGGCTTTTGTATTCTCCTGGATTTCTTTCAATGATTTTTGTGTTTCCCTTGCAAGGGATTCTAACTTTTGATCCATTTTCTCCTGAATTTCTTTAAGTATGTCCTTCATGTGTTCCTGTACCAGCATCATGACCAGTGATTTTAAATCCAAATCTTGTTTTACTGGTGTGATGGGGTATCCAGGACATGTTGGTAGAGGAGAATTGGGTTCAGATGTTGCCATATTGCCTTGATTTCTCTTAGCGACTTTCTTGTGTTCGCCTTTTGCCATCTAGTTCTCACTGGTGTTAGTTTGTCTTGTCAGTGCTGGACTCACCAGTGCAAGCTGCCCCTTCCCAGTTGGCCTCTGGTGCACAGCTTACCTCCTGCACTGCTTGTAGACAGGGTGCTGCTGCCCAGGCTGTTCAGATCCCAAAGCAGGCACCCGAAGGCTCCCGCTGGGGCCCGCTGGATTCACTGGAGCATACTGACTTCTCCCAGCTGGCTTCCCGGAAGCCCAGCTAGCCACTTGCAGGACTTGGAGATGTGGTGCTGCCGCCTAGGCTGATCTGGATCCGGAAGCAGAGGGAGTAGGGCTGAGGGCTTCTGCCTGAGGCCTTGCCCCAGATTGTGTCTGTGGACCAGATGGAGCCTGTGTGCACCCCCAGGGAGTGCCGATGGTGTATGCTGCTGTATTCTCCCCTGTGTTCCGCTCACTCCGCTGGGCAGCCAATCCGCCAACCAGGCTGTCGCATACAAGGTTAGCCTGGCCGCCCAGTCCCTGAGTCCAGGCAAAAGCCTGGGAGGCCAAGGTCCGAGCAAAGTTCCCGTAGGGCTATGACTGTTAATTGGGTCCACCAGGTGACTAGGATGGCGGGCTTGCGCGCCCGCGCTCCCTGAAAGAAGAAGAGTCTGCTGTGCTAACAATCCCCTGGGCTGGTTGACTCACAGATGGCCCACCAAGCCACCCAGTCCTTGGGGTCAGTCCTGTGCCTTTTGGGGCCTAGACCCTCGCTTTGTTAGCCTCAGGCTATGCCTGTTACAGGTCTGCCCGTCAGAGCTCTCTGTCGTCCTGCAGGCAAAATGGCGGCGGCACGCGTGCAGGCCTGGGCAAAAAAACCCCTGGCTGGGTTGGCACCCCGATGGCCCCCCGACCCGCCCAGGGCCTGGGTGCAGGCCAACGCCCGTCGGGCTCAGACCACCGCGGTGTTGGCCTTGGATTATGTTTGTGTACCTCAGTCTGTCTGATCCCCGGAGTCCAGAACCAAGATGCATGCACCTCTCCTGACTGGTGGGAGGCCGAGTTCTGAAGTGGCCTCCGTGCAGGAAAGGCGCAGCACAACTACAGCTGCTTGCTGCCAGGCTGGTCAGCGAAGGTCAGTGGTCGTGGGCGCAGGGCCTAACTGGTCCCTGTGTCGTCCTGGCTCTGCTGCTGATGGCCCTTCAGCTGGACCAGCTTCTGCTGCACTGCCACCGCTGCCGCCGCTGCCGCCGCCAACTTTCTTTTTTTTAATTGAAAAACAAAACAAAGAAGCAAACAAAACCAAAAAAAATCAAGAGAGTGAATGCTGTGGCCATTAAAAAACAAAAAAAAATCTTTCACAAACATGGAAATAGCATCTTTCAAATTCATATGAAAAAAACAAAAATGCCAGAATAATAAAAACAATTCTTAACCAAAAGGAACTTCTGCAGAAATCACCATTGCACATTTAAAGCTTTACTACAGAACACTAGTGATTAAAATGAACGTTGTTGGTACGGAGAAAAACAGGTCAATCAAAGAAATACAACTGAATATTCAGATGTTAATCCACAGTCCTATGGACTTATGATTATGACAAAGAGCCAAAACCATGAGTGCAAAAAAGTCAATATCCTTACCTAATGGTGCTTCTTTGCTACGTGGTCTGCCTGTACAATAATGCAAGTTTATCCTCTTGTAGAAAGCTCAAGTCCATGTGGATCAAGTACCTCACATAAAAGCACTGAATCTAATAGAAAACAATGTAGGAATAAGTTTGAATACATTAGCAGATGGGAAAAATTCCCTGAGCAGAAAAACAGAGCCTCAAGCTCTAAGATAAATAATTGACAAATGCGAACACATGAAACTGAAAACATTCTGTAAGGCAAAAGACACTGACAATAGGACAAAATGACAAACTACTAATTGGTATATGATAGTCAATAACCCTACTTCTGATGGAGGGCTAATATTCAAAATATGTAAATAATTCAAGAACTTAGACTCGAGTAACTCAAAGAACCAATCAAAAAATGTGGTAAAGAGCTAATTAGAGAATTCTCAAGAGAGGAATTTGAATCACCAAGAAGTACCTTAAAATAAGAATTTTCAGCAAATCCTACCAACATGTACCACCACACCAACTCCAAACAGATTGGACCAAAACAGAAATACCACCCGTCACATAATAATCAAAACCCCAAATGTACTAAAGAAAGAAAGAATATTAAAAGAAGTAAGAGAAAAAGGCCAAGTAAAATAGAAAGGAAGACAATTCAGAATTGCATCAAATTTCTCACCAGAGACCATGAAAGCTAGAACATCATGGGCAGATCTCATACAGACTGTAAGAGAACACAAATGCCAGCCAAGACTACTATACCCAGCAAAACTCTCAATCACCGTAGATGTAGAAAACAAGTTATACCATGATAAATCCAAATTTATAAAATATCTTTACACAAACCCAGCCCTACAAAGAATAATAGGTGGAAAACCCCGATACAAGGAGGGAAACTACACCCTGGAAAAAGCAAGATAGTAACCTTCTCTCATCAAACCCAAAAGAATATAACCACTCAAACATAAAAATAACATCAAAACTAAGAAGAAGTAATAATCATTATTACTTAATATCACTTAACATCAATGGAATCAATTCCCCAATAAAAATACATAGACTAACAAACTGGATACATAAACAGAACCCTACATTTTGCTGCACACATCAGTGTCAAAGACAAATATTAACTCAGAGTAAAAGACTGGAAAACCATTTTAAAAGCAAATGGTCTCAGGAAACAATCGGTAGTAGCCATTCTAATATCAGAAAGAATTGACTTTCAACCTAAAGTCATCAAAAAACACACAGAAGGACACTTCTTACTTGTCAATGGAAAAATCCACCAAGAAAAACTCTCAATTCTTATTATCTACTCTCCATTTCAAGGGCACCCTCATTTGTAAAAGAAACTTTACTAAAGCTCAAAGCACACATTGCACCTAACACAATAATTGTGGGTGACTTCAACACTGCACTTCCCTCAATGGACCGATCAGGAAAACAGAAACTAAACAGGGACACAGTGAAACTAATTAAAGCTTTGGACCAATTGGATTCAACACACACACGCATACACACACATATGTGTGTGTGTGTAGAACATTTCATCCTAAAGCTAAAGAACATACATTTTTTTCTCAGCACATCATGTTACCTTCTCCAAAATCATCCATATAATTAGTCACATGACAGACCTCTACAGATATAATAATTTTGAAATAATTCCATGCCTCCTATCAGATTACTATGGAGTAAAAGTGGTTTTCAATAGCAACAAAAACAAGAGAAAGCCCACATACACATGGAAGCTGAAAAATACTCTACTCAAAGATAATCTGTTCAAGGAAGAATAAAGAAAGAAATCAAAGACATTTTAGAATTTAATGAAAATGAAGGCACATCATACCCAAATTTATGGAACATAATGAAAGCAGTTCTAAAAGGAAAACTCAGAGCCCTGAGTGCCTCCAAAAAGAAACAGGAGAGAGCATACACTAGCAGCTTAATGGCACACCTGAAAGCCCTGAAACAAAAAGAAGCTAATTCATTCAAGAGGAGTAGAATACAGGAAATCATCAAGTAGAAAAAAAGAAACCATACAAAAAACAACAAAACCAGGAGCTTTTTCTTTGAGAAAATCAATAAGATAAATAAACCCTTAGCTAGACTATGCAGAAGGTACAGAGAAAGTATCCAAATTAACAAAATTAGAAATAAAAAGGGAAATATAACAACAGAAACTGTGTAACTTGAAAAAATCATCAGATCCTACTACAAAAGCCTCTACTTAACACAATTGAAAAATGTGGAGGAAATGGAAAATTTCCTACACAGATACCAAATAACAAAATTAAATCAGAATCTAATATGTCATCTAAACAGTCCCAAAACCCCTAAAGAAATAAAAGTGGCCATTGAAAGACTTCCAAACAAAAAAGCACAGGACCAGGTAATTTTAATGCGGAACTCTATCAGACCTTCAAAGAAGACCTAACACCAATACTCTTTAAATTATTTCACCCAATAGAAACAGAAGGAACACTACATAACTCATTCTATGAAGCCACAATTGCACTCATACCCAAACCACACAAATATCCAATGAAGAAAGAGAACTTCAGACCAATTTCCCTTATAAATATCGATGCAAAATACTCAATAAAATTATTGCCAACTGAATCCAAGAACACATCAAAATGATCCTTCACCTTTATCAAGTAGGCTTCATCTCAGGGTTTCAGGGATGGTTCAATATATGGAAGTTCATCAATGTAATCCACTACATAACAAACTCAAAGAAAAAATACACGTGGTCATTTCAGTAGATGCTGAAGCATTTGACAAAATTCATGTTAACGGTCTAGGAAAGAACAGGAATTCAAGGCACGAAGCAAAACATAATAAAATCAATATAGAGCAAACCACTAGCCAACATGAAATTTAATAGAGAGAAACTTAAAGCAATTCCACTAAAATCAGGGACTAGACAAGGCTGACCCCGCTCTCAATATCTTTTCAATATAGTACTTGAAGTTCTAGCTAGGGCAATTAGACAACATAAGGAGGTCACATGGATACAAATTGGAATGGAAGAAGTCAAACTATCACTATCTTCAGATGATATGATAGCATACTTAAGTGACTCAAAAAAACTCGACCAGAGAACTCCTTCAACTTAAGCAAAGTGGATGGTTATAATCTTAACTCAAGCAAATCAGTAGCATTGCTATACTCAAAGGAGAAGCAGGCTGAGAAAGAAATTAGGGACATTACACAATTCACAATAGCCGCAAACAATATAAAGTATCTTGGTGTAACTCTAACCAAACAAGTGAAATATCTGTATAACAAGAACTTCAGATCTCTGAAGAAGGAAATCGAAGAAGACATCAGAAAATGGAAAAATCTTCCATGCTCATGGAAGGATTAATATAGTAAAAATGGCCATCTTGTCAAAACCAATATACAGATTCAATGCAATCCCCATCAAAATCCCAAACCAGTTCTTCATAGAATTAGAAAAAGCAATTCTCAAATTCACCTGGAATAAAAAACCCAGGATAGTTAAAAGTATTCTCAACAGTAAAAGAACTTCTGGGGAATCAGTCTTGTGGACCTCAAGCAGTACTACAAATCAATAGTGCTAAAAACTGAATGGTATTGTGACAGGAAAGTAGATCAGTGGAATAGAATTGAAGACCCAGAAATGAACCCACATACCTATGGTAACTTGATCTTTGACAAAGGAGCTAAAACCATCCAGTGGTAAAAATTATAGCCTTTTAAACAAATGGTGCTGGTTCAACTGACGGCTAGCATGCAGAAGAATGCAAATCAATCCATTCTTATCTCTTTTTAGTAAGCTCAAGTCCAAGTGGATTAAGGACCTCCACATAAATCCAGACACACTGAAACTAATAGAAAAGAAACTGGGGAAGACCCTTGAGCACATGGGCATAGGGAAAACTTTCCTGAACAGAACACCAATAGCTTATTCTCTAAGATAATGAATTGACAAATGGGAACTCATAAAATTACAAAGTTTCTGGAAGGCAAAGGACACTGTCGATATGACAAAACTGCAACCAACAAATTGGGAAAAGATTCAGAAGAATGCACATCAATTCAATATTTTCTCCTTGTACTATGCTTAACTCCAAGTGGATCCAGGACCTCCACATAATATCAGACACACTGAAAATGCAAAGTTGCGGTAAGGCAAAGGAAATTGTCAATTGGACAAAATGACAACAAAAAAATTGTGAAAAGATCTTCATGAACCCTACATCTGAGAGAGGGCTGACATTCAATATATAAAAAGAACTCAAGAAGGTTGACTCCAGAGAGCCAAATAACCCTATTAAAAATGGGGTACAGAACTAAACAAAGAATTTTCACCTGATAATTTTCGAATGGCTGTGAAGCACCTTAAGAAATGTTCAACATCATTAGTCATTAGGGAAATGCAAATCAAAACAACCCTGAGATTTCACCTCACACCAGTCAGAATGGCTAAGATTAAAAACTCAGCAGACAGCAGGTGTTTCAAAGGATATGGAAAAAAGAGGAACACTCCTCCACTGCAGGTGAGGTTGCAAATTGGTACAACCACTTTGGAAATCAGTCTGGGGGTTCCTCAGAAAACTGGGCACGTCACTTCTGGAGGATCCTGCTATGGCACTCCTGGGCATATACCCAGAGGATTCCCCAGCATGTAATAAGGATACAAGCTCCACTATGCTCATAGCAGCCCTATTTATAATAGCCAGAAACTGGAAAGAACCCAGGTATCCCTCAATGGAAGAATGGATGCAAAAAACGTGGTATATATACACAAAGGGGTACTACTCACCGCTTAGAAACAATGAATTCATGAAATCCTTACACAAATGGATCGAGCTGGAGAACATCATACTAAGTGAGGTAACCCAGTCTCAAAAGATCAATCATGGTATGCACTCACTAATAAGAGGATATTATCCTAGAAAATTGGAATACCCAAAACATAATCCACACATCAAATGAGGTACAAGAAGAAAGGAGGAGTGGTCCCTGGTTCTGGAAAGACTCAGTATAGCAGTATAGGGCAAAATCAGAACAGGGAATTGGGAAGGGGTGGATGGGAGAACAGGGGGAGACAAGGGGGATTGTGTGACTTTCGGGGAGTCGGGGGCCAGAAAAGGGGAAATCATTTGAAATGTAAATAAAAAATATATCGAATAAAAAAAAAGTTCCCCACAATTATTGTGTTAGGTGCAATGTGTGCTTTGAGCTTTAGTAAAGTTTCTTTTACGAATGAGGGTGCCCTTGCATTTGGCGCATAGATGTTCAGAACTGAAAGTTCTTCTTGGTGGATTTTTCCTTTGACCAGCAAGAAGTGTCCTTCTGTGTCTCTTTTGATGACTGTAGGTTGAAAGTCAATTTTATCTGATATTAGAATGGCCACACCTGCTCGTTTCCTGAGACCATTGGCTTTTAAAATTGTCTTCCAGCCATTTAAGGTAGTTTTTGTCTTTGACACTGAGATGTGTCTCCTGTATGCAGCAAAATGTAGGATACTGTTTCTTTATCCAGTCTATTAGTGTATGTCTTTTTATTGGGGAATTGAGTCCATTGACGTTATGAGATATTAAGGAGTAGTGATTATTATTTCCTGTCTTGTTTTATGTTATTTTTATATTTGACTGGTTATCTTCTTTTGGGTTTGAAGAAGGAATGTAACTATCTTGCTTTTTCCAGGGTGTCGTTTCTCTCCTTGTATTGGAGTTTTCCTCCTATTATTCTTTGCAGAACTGGGTTTGTGGAAATAAATTGTGTAAATTTGGTGTTGTCATGGAATATCTTGATTTCTCCATCTATGGTGAATGAGAGTTTTGCTGGGTATAGTAGTCTTGGCTTACATTTGTGTGCTCTTAGAGTCTGCATGAGATCTGCCCAGGATCTTCTAGGTTTCATGGTCTCTGGAGAGAAGTCTGGTGTGATTCTGATAGGTCTTCCTTTATATGTTACTTGGCCTTTTTATCTTACTGCCTTTAATATTCTTTATTTGTTTAGTGCATTTGGGGTTTTGATTATTATGTTACAGGAGGTATTTCTGCTCAGGTTCAGTCTGTTTGGAGTTCTGTAGGCTTTTTGTATATTCATAGGCCTTTCTCTCTTTAAGTTGGGAAAGTTTTCATCCATAATTTTGTTGAAGATATTTACTGTCCCATTCAGTGGTAAATCTTCACTCTCATCTATACCTATAATTCTTAGGTTTAGTCTTATCATTGTATCCTGGATTTCCTGGATGTTCTGGGATACAAGCTTTTTGCATTTAGTATTTTCTTTGACTGTTCAATCAATGGTTTCTATGGTATCTTTGGCATCTGAGATTCTTTCTTCCATTTCTTGTATTCTGTTGTTGATATTTGCATCTATGGCCCCTGATTTCTTCTCAAGGTTTTCTATCTCTAAAGTTGTCTCCCTTTGTGATTTCTTAGTTGTTTCTTCTACTGTTTTTAGATCCAGGTTGGTTTTGCTCAGTACCATCATTTGTTTGTTTGTGTTTTCCTGTAAGTCTTTAAGAGATTTTTGTGTTTCCTTTCCTGACTTCTGCTTGTTGACTCAAGTTCTCCTGCATTTCTTTAAGGTTTTTTTTGTGTGTGTGTTTGTGTGTGTGTGTGTGTGTTTCTTCTTTATTGGCTTCTATATCTTGAGCCTTATTCTCCTGCATTTCTTTAAGTGATTTTTGTGTTTCTATTATATAGGTTTGTAGCTTATTCATGTTCCCCTGTATTTCTTTAAGAGACTCATTTATGTCCTTTTTTTGTTCTAGCAGCATCATGACCAGTGATTTTAAATCCAAATCTTGTTTCTCTGGTGTGTTGGCATAACCAGGTCTTGCTGATGTTGTAGTGTTTGGTTCAGATGCTGCCGTATTGCCTAGAGTTCTGTTAGTAGCGTTCCTGCTTTTGCCCTTTGCCATCTTGTTCTCTGGTGTTAGTTGGTCTTGTCTCTGGCTGGTGTTTGAGCCTCCTGAGAGGCTTTAGTGTTATTTCTGCAACACTGGATGGCTGGGTTTCCCCTGTTGCAGATTGCTGATGTGCTATCCTCCTCTTGGGTACCCTTGCAGCCCTAGTGTGCTTTGCCCCAGATTGTGTCTGTGAACCAGATGGTGCCCATTTGCTCCTTCAGGGAGTGCTGACAGTATATGCTGCAGGGACCTTTTCTGTGTGCTGATCACTCTGCTGGGCAGCCGAACTCCCAACCCGGTTGGTGCACACAAGGCTAGCCTAGCTGCTCAGACCCTGAGTCTAGGCAAAAGCCTGGCAAGCCAAGGTCTGAGAAAAGTTCCCCTCGGCTGTGAGTGTTAATTGGGTCTGTCTGCTGGCCAGGATGATGGGCATGAGTGCGCTCCCTGAAAGTGTGGATAGAGTCTGCTGGACTAACAACCTCCTGGCCTATGTTAGCACACAGATGGCCCACAGAGCATCCCAGGTCTTAGGGGCAGTGCAGGGCCTATCGGGGCCTAGATCCCTGCTCTGTTAGCCTTGGGCTATGCCTGTTAGCTGGCTTTGCCTGGTTGAACTGCTAAAACTCTCTGGCTTCCCGTAGGCAAAATGGCAGCACTCGTGCACCTGGCCGGGCAAACAACCTCCTGGCTAGGTTGGCACACTGATGGCCCCCTGAAGAGCCCAGGGCCTGTGTGCAGTCCAATGCCTACTGGGCTTAGACCCCCGCAATGTTGGCCTCAGCTTATATTTGCTTACCTCAGTCTCTCTGATCTCTCTGGCATCCCAGAACCAAAATGGAGGTGAGTCTCTCATAACTGACTGGCGGGAGGCAGAGTTCTGAGGTGGCGTCTGTGCGGTGAAAGGCACCTTAAATCCACTGCTGCTTGAAGCCTGCCTGGACCCTGTCACCTGGTTCCACTGCTGATGGCCCTTCCTCTGGACCAGCCACTGCTGCTGTTGCCACTGACCATAATGTAACTTCTTATTATATATATATTAATATAGTTAAAATGGCCATTTTGCCAAAAGCAATATACAGATTCAATGCAATACCCATCAAAATCCCAACTCAATTCTTCACAGAGTTAGAAAGAACAATTCTCAAATCCATCTGGAATAACAAAAAATCCAGGGTAGCTAAAACTATTCTCAACAACAAAAGAAATTCTGGGGGAATCAGTATCCCTGACCTCAAGGAATACTACAGAGCAATAGTGTTAAAAACTGCATGGTATTGGTACAGTGACAGGTAGGCAGATCAATGGAATAGGACTGAAGATCCAGAAATGAATCTATACACCTATAGCCACTTGATCCTCAACAAAGTGCCTGAAAACATCCAATGGAAAAAAGATAGCCCTTTCAAAAATGGTGTTGGTTCAACTGGAGGTCAGCATGCAGAAGAATGCAAATTGATCCATCCTTGTCTCCTTGTACTAAGCTCAACCTCACATGGATCAAGGACCTCCACATCAACCCAGACACACTGAAGCTAATAGAAAAGAAACTAGGGAAGACCCTTGAGGACATAAGTACAGGGGAAAATTTCTGAACAGATCACCAATAGCATATGTTCTAAGATTAAGAATTGACAAATGGGACCTCATAAAATTGCAAAGTTTCTGTAAGGCAAAGGACATCATCAAAATGACAAATCGGCAACCAACAAATTGGGAGAAGATCTTCACCAACCTTACATCAGATAGAGGGCTAATATCCAATATATATAAAGAACTCAAGAAGTTAGACTCCAGAAAACCAAATAACCCTATGAAAAAATGGGGTACAGAGTTAAACAAAGAATTTTCACCTGAAGAACTTCGGATGACTGAGAAGCATCTTTAAAATGCTCAACTTGATTAGTCATTAGGGAAATGCAAATAAGAACAACCCTGAGATTTCACCTTACATCATTCAGAATGGCTAAGATTAAATATTCAGGAGACAGCAGGTGTTGGCAAGGGTGTGGAGAAAGAGGAACACTCCTCCACTGCTTGTGGGGTTCCAAATTGGTACAACCACTCTGGGAATCAGTCTGGAGGTTCCTCAGAATACTGGGCACCTCACTTCAGGAAGATCCTGCTATACCACTCTTGGGCATATACCCAGAGGATTCCCCACCATGTAATAAGGTTACATGCTCCACTATGTTCATAGCAGACCTATTTATAATAGCCAGAAGCTGGAAAGAACCCAGGTATCCCTCAACAGAAGAGTGGATGCAAAAAAATGTGGTGTATATACACAGTGGAGTACTATTCAGCCATTAGAAAGAATGCATTCATAAAATTCTTAGGCAAATGGATAGAGCTGGAGAACATCATACTAAGTGAGGTAACCCAGACTCAAAAGATGAATCATGGTATGCACTCACTAATAAGTAGATATTAACCTAGAAAACTGGAATACCCAAAACATAATCCACACATCAAATGAGGTACAAGAAGAACGGAGGAGTGGCCCCTTGTTCTGGAAAGACTCAGTGAAGCAGTATAGGGCAAAACAAGAACATGGAATTGGGAAGGGGTGGGTGGGAGAACGGGGGAGGGAAGGGGGTTTATGGGACTTTCAGGGAGTGGGGGGCTAGAAAAGGGGAAATCATTTGAAATTTAAACAAAAATATATCGAATAAAAAAAGAAGTTAAAAAAAAGAAGAAAAAAAAATTCTAAGGCAAATGGTTGGAACTTTAAAATATCATCCTAAGTGAGGCAACCCAATCACAAAACAACACACATGGAATGCAGTCACTGAGAAGTGCATGTTAGCCCATATGTTCTTAATACCCAAGACACAATTCACATATTAAATGATTCACAAGAAGAAGGAAGGAGAGGGCCCTGATCTTGGGAAGTCTTGCGTCAGCAATGTAGGGGATTACCAGGAACGAGAAGTGAGAGGACATTGATTGGGGGACAGGCAGTTGGAAAACGGCTTATGGGACATATGGGGAGGGGAAACAGGGAAAGGGGAAATCATTTGTTATGTAAACAAAAATATGGAAAGAAGTTTAATATCTTTTGTCAACAGGGAGATAGAAATACAAATGACTCTGAGGTTCCACTTTATACCAATCAGAATAGGTAGGATCGTTAATTCAATTGACGGACATAGTAGGGATTATGTGGATGAAAAGGAGCACTCCTCCATTGCAGGTGGGATTGCAAATTAGTCTGGAATTCAATCTGGAGTTTTCTCATAAAATTAGGAATAGTTCTAGCCAAAGACAGAGCTATACTACTCCTGGGTATTTCACCATACCATAAGTACACAGGCTCCTCTATATTCATAGCATTCTTAATCTTTAGAGTTCGAAGTTGAAAAAATTTCAGATGTCCCTCAACCAAAAATGGAGTATAGAAAATGAGATTCATTACCTACTGGAATACTATACAGATATTAAAAATAAGAAGATCATAAAATTTTCAGACAATAAATGGAAGTAGAAAATATAATACTGAGTGATGTAATCCAGACACAAATGAATGTGCATGGTGTGTACTCACTATTAATTGAATATTAGCCAAAAAGTACAGAATAGCCATAATACAACACACAGACCATAAAAAATTTAACAAGAAATAATGTCCAATTACATATGCTTCATTCCCACATACAAGAGGAAACAAGATAATTACAGGAGGCATAAGGGTGTAGGGACATGGGTAGAAAAGGGAAGAGTGGTGAAGGGAAGAACAATGTCATCATTAAGCATGGGAGAAGACAGGAGAGAAGACCATGTATCCAGAAAAATGAATGTAAATGCACATAAGATGAGGACATCGGTTGGGGGCAACCTCTAGAATAGTCTCACAGATCTGGGCTATAAGAGACTCCTTGGACTAAATGGCTATGACCTTAACCAAAATGTTTAATAGTGGTGATATAGAACCTGACGAGGCCACTTCCAGTATATAGGCATGACTCCCAGTGGAAGGCTGGGGCCACCAACCTACCTTCAAAATATTTCAACCATCAATGTTTCTTTATAAAGGAAATGTAGGGACTAAAATGGAGCACAGATTGAAGGAATGGCCATTCAGTCCCTAAGACATCTTGGGATCGATCCCATGGGTAAGCACCAAATCCAGACACTGTTACTGATGCACTTGCAGACAGGAGCAGAGCAGAGCTGTTTTCTGAGAGTCTCCTAGAGACTAATCCACCAAACCAAGAGCACATATGACCCGGCCTATGGCCCCTAGCACATGTATAGCAGAGGTCTTCCTTGTCCAGTCTAAGTAAAAAAGGATGTGCAAATTCTGCAGATACTTGATGCCCAAGGGAAGTGTGATGGAATGCATTAAGTGAAGGCTGGAATTTCTTCAGAAAATAAGGAAGTAGAGAAGAAACTGGCTGTGAAACCAATAGAAACAAAGACTAAGCTCTCCCAGGCAAAGCTGTTGGCAGAATCTATGAAGCATAAGAACTCAGAGAGTGGCAAAAGTGTGAAAAAACAGAAACCATACCCCCACCTCGATGATAAGGTTCAAGAGGCCCCATCCTGCATGTCTCTTTGCAGCTCTTCTCTGAGCATACCTCCCTCTTGCCACTGCCTCTCTGCTGCTGTGTGTATTGGCATTCTCCCTGGCTTGCATGCCTACTCTGGAAGCAATGACTCCAAATCCAGTTCAGACAGTACAGGCACCATCAACGATACAGGGAAAATCATCTCCTCCATCTTCCAAACCAGCACCTTTCTTGAGGAACCCTAGCTCCTGACATTACCATAGGGAACTTATCCTCAGAGGTTTATATGACAATTCTGCCTTGGCATCACCTCCCACAAAAAAAACGTATTCACATGCTTTCTCTGCACATGTGACATTTCAACCTAACTCAGAAATGTGTTGCAATACACTTGTGGCTCAATCTCAGCTTGCTTTCTCTTTATACTAAAGTTCACATGACTAAACCTTCCCTATTGATATTAGGAGTCTTGGTTCAGGCTACTGTCAGAAATGTCACTGACAGTGCAAGGACTGGCACCAGCTAGCTTACAAGGGTTTGATGTTCATTGTTGCTGTTGTGGTTATCTGCTCACCTTACAGCACAGGAAGCAAGAGCAGCATTAGCATCATATTGTTGTTGATGAATGGGTTGCTTGGTTCTACCATGTTGTGTCTGGGCATTAAGACTGGGGCTGACTAGCTGGTGACATGGAGCGGTCCGCAAGAACTAACTACTCCTGGGTGTTGTGTGACATAGGTAAAAATTGAAAGCTATACCCACAAGGCTATGAGTCAAATACAGCCCTTGAGATGACACTTTTCCATGCTATTCCCTCTCCATCCAGCCTCAGGAGGTAGGAAGCAACTGATAATGAAGACATGCCTGTCTTTTGCCCAACTTCTCTCCTTGAAAAATTGTTTTGATTTTGTTTTTGAAATAAAAGATTTAGTTTAAGATTCTGAAAATAAAGTCCTTCTATCCCTCCTGCTTCCTTGCCTTTCTCGTGCAGCAGTCACTTGGCAGGTCTGCTAGAGTGAAGATACCATCTCCTGATACATCCTAGAGTACCCGCTGCAGTCAGAGCAGCTAGTAAGTACACCCTCCCACGTGTGGAGTCCAAGCTGCTGGTGGCCCGGCCCAGCAAGCATAGAAACCCCCGCCCTTCCGAATTCCACTCCCCTTCTGTCCCTTTCTGCCCCTTATGTAGTCTGACCTTTCTGCCACAGAAGACTGTTGGTGGGTCTGCTACAATGAAGTCACCAAGAGAACCAGCTGCACTCAGAGGAGTTGGAGTGAGGAGAGGCCTGAGAGCATAGAAAGAACAGGAATCACAGGAGTAAAAATACACAGGCTTTGAAACAGATAAGCCAGAGTCAGAGATAAGCAGATGGCAAAAGGCAAATGCAAGAATACTACTAACAGAAACCAAGGCAAAAAATACACACTCTGAACACAGTTCTCCCATAATAGCAAGTTCAGGATACCCCAAAGCATCTGGAAAGTAAGATCAGGATTTAAAATCACATTTGATGACGCTGATAGAGGACTTCAAGAAGGACATAAATTACTCCCTTAAAGAAATATAGGAGAACATGGGTCTACAGGTAGAAGATCTTAAAGAGGAAACAAAAAATCTCTTAAAGAAATACAGGAGAAATGAGTCAACAGGCAGAAGCCCTTAAAGGGAAAACACAAAAGTCCTTTAAAGAATTACAGGAAAACAAAAACAAGTAAAGGAATTGAACAAAACCATCCAGGATCTAAAAATAGAATTAGAAACAATAAAGAATTCACAAAGGGAGAAAACTCTGGAGATAGAAAATCTTGGAAAAAAATCAGGAACGTAAATGCAAGCATCCACAACAGAATAAAAGACGCAGAAGAAAGAATCTTACGTGCTGAAGATACCAAAGAAAACATTGACTCAATAGTCAAAGAAAATGCAAAATGCAAAAAGCTCCTAGCCCAAAACATCCAGGAAATCCAGGGCACAATGAGAAGACCAAACCTAAGATTTATAGGTATAGAAGAGAATGAAGATTTCTAAATTAAATGGCCAGTAACTATCTTCATCAAAATTATAGAAGAAAACGTCCCTAATCTAAATAAAGAGATGTCCATGATCATACTAGAAGCATACAGCAAAAAAAAAAAAAAAAAAAAAAAAAAGGACCAGACCATAAAGTCCTCCTAGCACATAATAATCAAAACACCAAATGCACTAAACAAAGAAAGAATATTAAAAGCAGTAAGGGGAAAAGATCAAATAGCATAAAAAGACAAACGTTTCAGAATTCCACCAGACTTCTCACCAGAAATTATGAAAGTTAGAAGATCCTGGGCTGATGTCCTATAGACCCTAAGAAAACATAAATGCGAGGCTAATCGACTATATCCAGCAAAACTCTGATTTACCATAGACAGAGAAATGGAGATATACCATAAAAATATCTACACAATATCTTTCTACAAACCCAGCTCTACAAAGGATAATGGGTAGAAAATACCAACACAAAGAGGGAATATCATCCTAGAAATATCAACAAAGTAGTCTTCTATCAACAAACCCCAAAGAAGATAGCCACACAAACAGAATTCCACCTTTAACAATAAAAATAACAGGAAGTAACAATCTCCTCTCCTTAATATCTCTTAACATCAATGGAACCAATTTCCCAAAAGAAGACATAGACTAAAAGATTGGATATGTAAACAGAATCCAACATTTTGCTACATACAAGAAACCCACCTCAATCACAAAGGCAGTCACTACCTGAGAGTCAAAGGTTAGAAAGCAATATTCCAAGCATATGGTCACAAGAAACAAGTTGGAGAGGCCATTCTTATATTGGTTAAAATCGAATTTCAACCAAAATATGTCAAAAAAAAAGAAAAGAAAAGAAGGGACACTTTAGATACATCTAAGTCAAAATTGACCAACATGAACTCTCAATTCTGAACATCCACCATTCCTGAACTCAAGCCCTTCTAGGGAACAATACTGATAAAAACTGTATGGTATTGGTACAGAGACAGGCAGGAAGATCAGCGGAATACAACTAAAGACCCAGAAATGAACCCACACACCTATAGATATTTGCCCAAGTAGCTAAAAACATCCAGTGGTAAAAAGACAGGATTTTTAACAAATGGTACTGGATAAAATAAGGTCAGCATATAGGAAAACGTAAATGACCCATTCTTATCTCCTTGTACAAAGCTCAAGTCCAAGTGGATCAAGGACCTTCACATAAATCCTGATACACCAAAGCATATAGAGGAGATAGTGGGGAAGATCCTTGAACAAAATGGCACAGGGGACAATTTCCTTAACAGAACAGCAATGGCTCTAAGAATAAGAATCGGCAAATAGGACCTCATAAAACTGCAGAGTTTCTATATGGCAATGCACACTGTCAGTAGGACAAAACGGCAATCAACAGAATGTGAAAAGATCTTTGCCAATCCCACATCTGATAGATGGTTAATCTCCAATACATACAAAGAACTCAAGAACTTAGACTGAGAGAATCAAATAACACTATTAAAAAATTGGGTACAGAGCTAAAAGAGAATTTTCAACTAAGGAAAATCAAATGGCTGTGAAGCACCTAAAGAAATGTTCAGCATCCTTAGTTATCTGGAAAATGCAAATCAAAACAACCCTGAGATTACAACTCACACCAATCAGAATGGCTAAGATGAAAAACTCAGGTGACAACAGATGCTGGAGAGGATGTGGAGAAAGAGAAACATTCCTCTAATGCTGGTAGGATTGCAAGCTGGTACAGCCAATCTGGAGTTTGGAGGTTCTTCAGAAAATGTAACATAGTACTACCTGAAGTTCCAGCTATACCACTCCTGGGCATATACCCAGAAGATGCTCCAACATGTAATAAGGGACATGCTCCACTATGTTAATAGCAGCCTTATTTATAATAGCCAGAAGGTAGAAAGAACCTAGATATCCTTCAACAGAAGAATGGATACAGTAAATGTGGTATATTTACAGAATGGAATACTACTCAGCTATTTAAAACAATAAATTTGAAGTCAACGTGGTCATAGAGCTCATGCTCCTCATCGTTCACAAGCTCCACAACATCGTGGATGCCAGGGATGAGGATTCCCCTCCTTGTCTATCAGACAGCCACTTAGTGAAATGAGATTCAACATGGCCTCATGCACGGAGTCACCATCTACCCCAGAACAGTGGTCTTTGTCACTGCATTCCACCTCGATGAAGAAATAACAAATGTCTCTGAGGCTGAACATGATACACTGCTTCTTCTTTCCCAATGCGTAATTGTTTGAAATGCACACATAGTCCACATCTTTGAAGAACTTGTCTTTCGGGGCTAATATTAACTCATCCAGGCATTCAGAGCCATATTCCTCCATGCCTTCCAGGCAGAACTGCAGGTTTACAGGGATCTCCTATCCAGTATTGTGATAGGCTTCCAGGGCATTCATCCATCTGACCACTGGCCCCTTATCTTTCATGGAGCCTCTCACATACAACTTGTCTTCCACCAAGATAAACTGCTTGTTTGTCCCACCCATATTCCAGGGCCTCAGGTTGCATGTCCAGGAGCCTATAAATGCACCTTTCCTAGATCCACCCTCCCCAAAAGTTCCATAAGCCCACTTCTCTCCCCCTGTTCCCAAATCAACCCCTTCCCACTTCCCTTTCCTGGAATTCACCTACACTGCTGCACTGAGCCTTTCCAGGACCAGAGGCCTCTCCTTCCTTCTTCTTGGCCATTATTTGATATGTGAATTGTTTCTTGGATATTCCAAGCTTCTGAGCTAATATCTGCTTATCAGTGAATAAAAACAATGTGCAATCTTTTGTATTGGGTCACCTCACTCAAGATGACATTTTAGAGTTCCACCCACTTGCCTAAGAATTTCATGAATTCACTTATTTTAATAGATGAGTAGTATTCCATAGTGCAAATATACCACATTTTCTGTATCCATTCCTCCTTAGAGGAACATCTGGGTAATTTCCAGCTTCTGGCCATTATAAATAGGGATGCTTTGAGAATAGTGGGGAGTATATTGGGGAGTCCTCTGGGTATATACCCAGGAGGGTTAAATCATGGCCCTCCAGTAGTATCATGCCAAGTTTTCAGAGGAACCACCACACTGATTTCCAGAGTGGTTGTACCAGCTTGCAACCCCACCAGCAGTGGAGGAGTGCTCATCTTTCTCCACAACCTCGCCTGCACATGTTTTCTTCAGAGTCTTTGATCTTAGACATTCTGACTGGTGTGAGGTGAAATCTTAAGGATGTTTATATTTTCATTTCCCTGATAACTAATGATGACCATCCTTTAGGTGATTCTTAGCCATTCGATATTCCTCAAGTGAAAATTCCCATGGGAAATCTTCAAGAATGTACCTGAGGTACATTCTCAGCATCCCAAGACATTTCATCTTCTCCAAAAATGGCATTATTCTTGGTATCCTTTTCCCGGCTTAAATCCCAGTCATGACTTTGACCCAAACACTCATTTCCCCAGGCTTGTGAACCGTCACTGTTTGTGACAAAGCACACATCCATAATGGTCTCTCTATATGAAGATTATTCCAGCTTTGAAAAGTTCTGAGCTCACATGAATGAATGATTACACTTCCATTTGTACAATCATTCATTTATGGAAAACCACACACACACACAGAAACACACACATTGATTCCATATATTTGAAATGTGCATTGAGTCAAATAAAATACTGATAATCAAGATAATGCCTATGTATAGCTCCAGAAATGCCTTGCAGAAGTTTCTAAAATGGAATAATGGTGACATTTGGTGGCAAGTCAGCATAATCAAATTTTCTATGTCATAATATTTAGAATGTATATGATTTAAACAAATGATCTAAACAAGTATTTCACTTTATAATTTGGATCATTTGAATGTATTAAAGGAAAGCAGAAAGGTGATGGAGGGCCAAGGAAGTGTGTCAATAATTATTTTATATGTCAATTTTTCCTGTATGAGCTATTTTTGTACTTATATGTAATCCTTCTGCTTTAACTACAAACTACTTGTGAGTATAAGAATGTTCATTTTTTTTCCTCTAGAACATAATTTTAATTTAATTTTCTAAGTAATTAGAATAAATCTCTCTTAATGATAGTAAACATGGATTCAGATTAATATCCATTATTTGCCCAGGTTAAATCAAGTGGGAACTTTAGTGCATTTAGTCTGAAGCAATCATAGCTTATTGAAGAGTAATTGCTGAAATTTAATGTTCCTCAATAAGCTATTTTGAATAAAATTCGTCTCTATGATTGTCATAGCTCAACCTGGAGAATATGCTACTTAAGATATGCCATAATTTCAGGTTTCCCTTGCCTCTGTGAATGCAGTAAAGATCAAAACTTATACTGGCCCTGAATACTGATCTTATAGCCTCCAACTAATTTTACAACAATGTCATGTTATGTATAAAACTTGATAGCATGTGTTTTAAACAGATTTTTTTTCTCTGAAAAGGTACCATTGCCAATTCTAATGAGAGACAACATTTAATTGAGGCTTGTTTACAATTTCAGTGTCTTATTCAATTAAAACCAATACAGGAAGTACATGAGCATCAGAAAATAATCCCATCAAATGTTTGTACTCTTGTCATAGAAGAAGAAAGAAAAGTTTGACACAATAGGCACCAAGAATGTATTTAATAAAGTTACATCAGAAAAATATCATGATCCTATTAAGAAGATGCCCATCCAAATACCATAGGCTTTCATAGTGCCAAAAGGACAGAACCAGCCTAAAATGTCTCCATGCTATATTAGAGATAAAACACTAAAAATATTTTAAAGGTCTTTTTTTTTTATTCTGTCAATATTCCCCTGTCTATCTTCTTGTTATGCTTTCTGTCTTGGGACAAATATGTATGTTTTTATTTATATAGAATATACTTTTAATATGTTATAGATTAAATTTGTTTATTCTATTGGATTAGAACTTCACATTTTGAAAATTGTTTTCTAATATTATTAAAGATACCCATATTTGTTTTAGATAATGTTTAACAAATCACAGGCTAGCCTAATTTTACTATAAATGACCTTGAACTGATGGTCATTTTTGTATATTTCTCATGTTCTTGGATGATGTACTTTTAATCATCATATCGTATTTATGAAGTTCTTGGATCAAATCAGAGCTCCTTTTGTACCAAGCAATTATTTAGTGTACCAGCATTACTGCATCCATAGCCCATGAACTATCCTTATTGACACAATGTTTTGTCATGTATTCTTGGCCAATTAGCAAGACTTGAAGCTCCTACTTCAGTCTTCTTGGGGATGGAATTACATAAGTGGGCCAGTACATAGAGATCTGAGAAGATTAAAAATAACTTCAATTTTTTTTTTATAAAAATGGTAAATAGTAAGGTTTCACTCTATGTTACTAGTCAAATTCTAAATATAATTTCTATCACTTGTGTTTTCTGCTGCTACATACTACTCACAGTATAATGGTTAGGACTCACATATGGTTATTATGGCATAGATTTTTTTGGCTAAAGATTTTTGGACTGGCATAAAAATGATATTTATTCACATTCTATATGTCTTTAATCTATATTGGCATTCCATATTCTCCATGCATGCTTGGCTGTGGAAGAATCTTCCTTCACACTGCATTGGATTCTTTACAGGACTCAGAACTTGGAAGATGTTGGCCAGGCGTGATTCTCAGGATCCAGAAGCCTCTTTTTTGTCCATTCTCAAGTTTCTGTTTTATCTGGTCTATATTAATGTTTGATGTGTAAGATAACCCCCAAAATCCATGGGTAAGCACATGTTTCTTAACTGCAATTCACTTTACTGAAGTTTTGTGGTTTGTTGTATAAATAAAGTTTTCTGGGGATGGAGGGATCTTTAAAGATTTTATGTCAGATGCACTTCCTATGCATTACTGTGTTTTCAGGTCAGTTGAATTATGAGCAAGCCACCTCATCCTCCAGTTGCCACAGTCTAGAGCTATTCCCACCATGCTATTCCTACTGTGATAAAGTGTACTCCTTGGCCATGAGATTAATTTCATCTGATGTGGAGTTACTGCAACAAACATATACCTAACATACCCTGTCCATCCGTGAATGCTTTCTTTAGCAAATTGGAATATTTTATATAAGGCAATGCAGCTAAATGGCATCTTATTGCTACATAGATCCTAATCATTGCAAAAATTATGAATTGCTAAGTTACATGGAGCAACTGTATTTATAAAATTTATCCAAATTTAGTGTTTACTTTCTGGACCTTGAAAGGCAACCTGGTCCCTGGTGGAGCACAGTCTTGAAACCCTAATGAACCTGCAGTAACAGTTGGCATTTTGCCACAATCCTGGATACCAGGTGCCTTGCATGAAACCACAGGACTCCACATGTTTGTGGCCATCAATCACATAAGGGCATTGTCCCAAACCCCTCCACAGGTAGAGAACATGACCACAGGTCACATAGATTCAAGACAGATATTTATTTTAATGAGGTACCTAAAGGCCTGGAGGCTTCGCCAATAAACTCCTCTTTCCTGGTCCTCCTCCCTGCAAAAGTTATTTAATGTCAGGCCCACTCTGAGAAAGTGGGGTACTGTTTTACATATCGCCACTCTCCACCTTGAAAATAAATGTCTTAAAACCATGAACTGTCTCTTTTTATCAGGATCTGCTGTGCGGAGCAATGGAGAGGTTTTCTCCTAAAGTGTTGGCTGCCTAATCTCCAGTGGAAGGCCTGTCACTGCTTCCAGCCATGACCATTAATTCAGCCACCCACTGAACAAGCCAAGGACACTCTCTACCCAGTGGCACCCAGCTGGAGCTCTTCCTCTTTTCCGCTTCAGCCCCCAGGCTAAATCCAGCCCATGGGCCCCATCTCTATTCTCAGCCCTTTTTTGGAATCCAGTGGCTATTGGGTGTCCAGGAGTCTGAGAACAAGATGGTTTCAGCCTCCCTAAAGGCCTGAGGACCCCCCAGAGAACTCATACGGTGCTCCTCTACCCTCTGAGCAGTGTCCTGTTGCTTCCCTATAACCCCAAACCTCTCTGGCACCAGTGTAGGCTAAACACAGTCAAAATTCCAGGGTCCACCTCCACAAGTGGCCTGAGCCCTGTCAGAGAATGAATGTGATCCCATAACCCTTCATTTATGGAAGGGCCCCATGTAAGAAAAGCGGCAGTGAGCAAGTAACTATCCTGCAGAGGAATCATTGTATTGCACATCAGAAATGGTTGTGTTTGGAGAAGCACAACCCCAGGGATTTCTTCCCAGTATTGCTTCTTGCCTCTGATATGCCTTCTCTTGTTTGTCATTGCAATGTTCCTCATATATCTGGCATGATTTGATTGGTACCGGAAGAACCTCGTTTCTTATAATCTGGTGTAATTACTTCCTAGGTAACTGCAAAGGTCCAGCTTCTGAGTGGAGAGGGTTTCTGAAAGACGGGATGTGTGGGAGAAGTGAAAAGAACCAATCTAAGTCAAATTATGTATCCAATCTAAAGACCTGTGTTCTGCTTGATACAGATCAAGCAGATTATCCAGTCAGTTTCTCTGTATGTTCTGTATTTGCTCTGGAGATGTCTCTATATTCTGCTGCTTGTTATTCTAAAAGATCTCTCTGTCCATACATTGCTTGCTATTCTAATAGATGTCTCTATCCATATCCTTCCTCCTTGTGGTGTGTGTGTGTGTTTGTGTATGCATGTATGTGTGTGTGTCTGTGTGTGCATGTTTGTGTGTGTATATCTGTGTTTCTGTTTCTGTCTGGCAGTTCTCCAAGCAGTTCTCTCTGCATTTTCCTAAAAATTTCTCAGGATATCCTTTTTCCTGAAGAACACAGGTCCAGACATTTATTTTTACATATCAAACCAGCCATTTACTCCAGGTTTCCTTTAGATTGTCTTATGGATCCCAATTCCAATTCCCAAGCACTTTGTTAAAAGTCAAGAAGCACACATTTTTTCTTAATATTGCAAAAGGATACAGAGATCTGTTGGCCTTCATTAAGCATTTACAATGAACTAGTTCAGTGAGACCCTACCAAAATTAATATTTCTGCCACAATTCAGCCCAACATATCTTTGTTTTAGGTTGACCTAGAACTCAGGAATCTTTCAGTGATTGTATCCTTTTGACCAGCTGTCTCAGTGTAGGGTTTGTTCCTTTAGGATTTATGAAGCCCCTCATTATTCATATTAAATCCTTATATTTTGCATACTCAAGAAATTATATACATTTTAAACTAATTTATTTAGAGAACTTTTCCATAGTATTAAGGGTTCTCCTGAGGTCCAAGAACTTGCCATTTTGCAGAGCCATTAAGCACAATTTAGGCTCTTAGTCTCAGGTTATCATGTCATCATTAACAGAGAGTACATTCCTCAGAGTGATGTGTAATATGGACATTATTACACAAACAAGAATTATTCAAATGACTTACATTGACTATTGTGGAGGCTCACACCAGAGCACTGTCTCAGGGTAAGGAACCATGTCACTATGTCCACAAGAGGGCCTAACCTGGCTAGACATCTCACAGAATGACACATCGGGGATTTGTCCTACGGGCAGCAATCATGTCACTGTCTCCCCACCATACCCACACCAGGCATGGCAGGCAATAGCCAACTCTATTGGGCAATTTTCCTACAGATCAACATGAAGATGAACTGGCACATAGTATTATTGCTTAGATGAATTAATGATGTTATAGAATTCCTGATTTGATTTAAGCATTTTTACCAAGTTAGAGTAGTTAATAGGAAGTTTAATGAGATAGGTTAAATTATTTTGGCAGTAATATATAATAAAATTAGAATTGACAGTAGAACCTGCACCATATTGTGTAGAATAATGAGGATGATATAGGTTAGAAAAAAGTACAGTGAGCTGTCATTTATTGGAAGTACATTTTTTTTAACTTGGAAGAGAATATCAGGCTTGAGACAAGTCAATGCTCAAAGAAAGTATTTCATTCTAGGTTGGGTCTGAGTTCTTGGCTCTTGGGTTCTAGGGATGTTGCCATTATTTTTCAAGTCAATCATTCAAAGTCATGGTTATAAATAGGACATATGAATAAACCCCGTAAGAAATACACGGAAATAAATCTAAACAGGTAGAGGCATTAAAAGATGAAATGCATAAATATAAAAATATAGGAAATACAAAAAATGAAGTGAAAGTTATGACTAAACCTATCCAAGACTTGGAAAGGTAAACAAAAGAAATAAGGAAACCACTAACCTAGGCAATCTAGGAGTAAAGAAAGTAATTTCTATAAATATACAAGGACTTTACAGAACACTGACTAGATTGTACTGGAAGAGAATATAATTCTGCCACTTAATAATCAAAACATTAATGATACAGAAAAAAGAAAACATTTTAAATGCTGGTAGAGGAAAATGCCAAGTAACTAATAAAGGCCCGCATATTATAATTGCACCCAATTTCTCAACTCCAACTCTAAAACAAGAAGGGTGTGAATAGAGGACTTGCACACTCTAAAAGATCTGTGTTTTTTATATATAGATATAGATATAAATATAGATATAGATGTAGATGTAGATGCAGATAGAGATAGAGATAGAGATAGATAGATAGATAGATAGATAGATAGATACATAGATACATAGATACATAGATACATAGATACATACATTCATAGATACATAGATAGATATCATATGCAGGCCTTTATTAATTAATACCACTAATCAAAATGGAATCCATTCCCTAATAAATAGACACGGACTAACAGAATGGATTTGTAAACAGAATCTATCATTTTGGTGGGGTATAGAAAATTATCCCAGCAATGAAGCTATTCCTTATCTCAGTACAAAGGGCTGGGAAAAGGTTCTCGAAACAATAAGACCCAAGAAACAATCTAGAGTAGACATTCTCATATCTAGTAAAATAGTCTTACAATAAAAAGTAGAAAGAAGAGACAGGAAGGAAACTTTATCTTTGTAAATTAAAAAGAAAAACAAAAACAAAAACAAAAAAATAGACATCTCAGTTCTGAACAACTATGCCCCAAATTCAAGGGCATTAACATTTGTAAAAGAAACATTGCTTAGTCTTAAATTACACACCTAACCCCACACATTAATAACAGGTGACTTCAACACTTCATTCTCATCAATGGGCAGGTCATCAAGACAGAAATTAAATAAAAACATAACTAATATAGGTTATGACTCAAATAAACCTAACAGATATGTATAGAATATTTGATATAAATACAACAATATAGTTTCTTATTACTGCACTGAACTTTGTGCAAATTTGACCAAATAATTCACCACAAAGAAAGACTCAATTTTGTTTTTATTTTTTAATTATTATTTTATTTATTTTCTTTTTTCAATATATTTTTTATTTATATTTCAAATGATTTCCCCTTTTCTAGCCCCCCACTCCCGAAAGTCCCATAAGAACCCTTCTCTCCCCCTGTCCTCCCACCCACCCCTTTCCACTTCCCCGTTCTGGTTTTGCCAAATACTGCTTCACTGAGTCTTTCCAGAACAAGGGGCCACTCCTCCTTTCTTCTTGTACCTCAGTTGATGTGTGGATCTTGTTTTGGGTATTCCAATTTTCTAGGTTAATATCCACATATTAGTGACATGCTGCTGATTCATATCATAAATCACAAGATACTTGGATTGTAAAATCCCCCTATATTCTTTAGAAAACAGTAGAAGAGTGTCACAGATATTTCTGGTTTCATCTCCCACATCTAATATAATCATCATCTCTGCTCTAATCAAACCCACACTCAATGATAGTTATGACCTTCCTGTTTTCTGATTCAAGGAATACTGCCTCTCGTAAGCACCTGCTAATTGGTTGGTGGGCACATTATAGTGCCACATATAAGATGTTATTCATTATTTTGAGCAAAATTTGATACATGTGATAAGCACAAACTGGTGCAAAAGAAAGCTCTTGAAACAAAGTTATAAACTCATTGTGGCACAAAATGCATACCTGTTTCTTCTTATAGGATGAATAGTCTAACCAGTTGGCTATATAATAATACCAGTCTCCTTGAGTAGTGATCTTCATTTCAAAACCAACATATTCTCTATTTTTGAGATTTATGGATCACCTTGAGAAAGACATGTCTTCCATAAGGGCAGAGTCTCTGTATATTTAAAAGAAATATGGTTCTTTGAGAAAATCAACAGGATAGATAAAGCTTTAGCAACACTAACCAGAGGGCACAGAGACAGTACCAAAATTAACAAAATCAGAAATGAAAGGGGTGATATAACAACAGAAACTGAGGAGATCCAAAAAATTTTCATATCCTACTACAAAAGCCTATACTCAACAAAACTGGAAGATCTGGAGAAAGTGGACAATTTCCTAAAGAGATACAATTACCAAAATTTAATCAGGATAAGATAAACCATCTAAACAGACCTATAACCCCTAAAGAAATAGAAGTGCTGATTAAGATTCTCCCAACTAAAAAGAGCATAGGACCAGATGGCTTTAGTGCAGAATTCTATCAGACATTCAAAGGAGACTTAATGCCAATACTCTTCAAATTATTCTGCAAAATAGAAACAGAAGGAACATTACCCAACTTATTCTATGAAGCCACAATTTCGCTGATACCAAAACCACACCGAGATCCAACAAAACAAGAAAACCTTAGACCAATTTCCCTTATGAATATCAATGCAAAAATATTCAATAAAATTCTTGCCAAGCGAATCCAAGAACACATCAAAACAATCATTCACCACAAACAAGTAGGCTCCAACCCAAGTTGTTCCCAACCCAACAAGTAGGGCGCAGGGATGGTTCAATATATGGAAATCCATCAATGTAATCCACTACATAAACAAACTCAAAGAAAAAAAAACATGATCATTACATTAGATGCTGAAAAAGCATTTGTTAAAATTCAGCATCCTTTCATGTTAAAGGTCTTGGAAAGAAGATGAATTCAAGGATCATACTTAAACATAATAAAAGCAATTTACAGCAAACCAGTAGCCAACATCAAACTAAATGGAGAGAATCTTGAAGCAATACCACTAAAGTAAGGGAATAGACAAGGCTGCCATCTCTATATATATTTATTCAATATAGTACTTGAAGTTCTAGCTAGAGATATTAGACAACACAAGGAGGTCGAAAGGATAAAAATTGGAAAAGAAGAAGTCAAACTATTGCTATTTGCAGATGATATGATGGTATATTTAAGTAACCCAAAAATCCACCAGAGAACTCCTACTGCTGATAAACAATTTCAGCATGGTCCCTGGTTATAAAATTAACTCAAACAAATCAGTAGCCTTCCTATACTCAAAGTATAAACAGGCTGAGAAAGAAATTAGGGAAATGACGCCCTTTACAAAAGTCACAAACAATATAAAGTATCCTGGTGTGACACTAACCAAAGAAGTGAAAGATCTGTATGACAGGAACTTCAAGTCTTTGAAGAAAGAAATTGAAGAAGACTTCAGAAGATGGAAAAAAATCTTCCTTGCTCTTGGATTGGCAGGATTAATACATTAAAAATGGCCATCTTGCCAAAAGCAATCTACAGATTCAATGCAATCCCCATCAAAATCCCAACTTAATTCTTCATAGACTTAGAAAGAGCAATTCCCAAATTCATCTGGAAAAACAACAACAACAACAACAACAACAACAACAACAAAATCCAGAATAACTAAAACTATTCTCAACAGTAACAGGACTTTTGGGGGAATCAGTATCCCTGACCACAAGCAGTACTACGGGGCAATTGTGTTAAAATCTGCATGGTACTGGTACAGTGACAGGCAAGTAGGTCAATGGAATAGAACTGAAGATCCGGAAATTAATTATGATCCCTTGATCATTGAAAAAGGAGCTACAACCATCCAATGGAAAACAGATAGCCTCTTTAACAAATGGTGCTGGTTCAACTGGAGGTCAGCATGCAAAAGAATGCAAATTGATCAATTTTTATCTCTTTTTACTAAGCTCAAGTCCAAGTGGATCAAGAGCCTCCACATAAAACCAGACACACTGGATCTAATAGAAAAGAAACTGGGGAAGACCCTCGAGAACATGGGCACAGGGGAAAAAACAAAAAACAAAAAACAAAATAAAAAAAAAGAAATCACTGTGAGTATTATGTTAGATAATGAGGCACTGTCCTTTGGAAACAAGTCTCTCTGATATTAAGACTGGAGTATACTCTTGAACCTCTGACCTCTTGCTTCCAGCTTCGCAGCACTGAGATTTTGGGTCTGTACCACTCCTGGGCATATACCCAGAGGATTTCCCGGCATGCAATAAGGACACATGCTCTCCACTATGCTCACAGCAGCCCTGTTTGTAATACCCAGATGCTAGAAAGAACCAAAGTGTCCCTCAATGGGGGAATGGATACAAAAAAATGTGGTATATTTACACAATGGAGTACTATTCAGCCATCAGAAATAATGAATTCATGAAATTCTTAGAAAAATGGATGGAGCTGGAGAACATCATACTAAGTGATACAACCCTGTCTCAAAAGATCAATCATGTCATGCACTCACTAATAAATGGATATTAGTCCATAAACGTGGAATACCCAAGCCATAATCCACATATTAAATGATGTCCAAGAGGAACAGAGGAGTGGCCCCTGGTTCTGGAAAGACTCAGTGCAGCAGTATAGGGGAATACAAGAACAGTGAAGTGGGAAGGGTTTGATGGGGGCATAGGGGGAGGGAAGAGGGCTGATGGGACTTTTGGGGAGTGGGTAGCCAGAAAAGGGGAAATCATTTAAAATGTAAATAAAAATATATCAAATAAAAAAAGACGAGTTTATAGGGCAGCAAGGCATTGTAAAGTAAGAGCTCTCAAATCAATATTTATACTCTGCCTTTATAATTCACTTTTCATATAAAAGATATTCAAGCTTTATATTTACACTTTGACTATCTAGTCTTCAACTCTATCAGAGACATGAAAAGATATAAATATTATCTGAGTATCTAAGAAGTGCAGAAACATAGATTCTACAAATTATCAAAATGTCAGAGACAGCTCATTGTCTTGACAGTCTGCAATGTTTTGTGTATAATATAGGAGCATCCATCTTCAACCTATGGTCTAGTATATCTGACATACCCTAAGTGAAGCAGGAATTTTGAAATGCTAGCATATTCTGACTTGAGAGAGCTTACCTATCAGCTATCCTAGTTCAATTGCATTTTTTTCTTTTTCTTTCTGGACAGCACTCTGTAGATGAAGTTTGAGCATTTCTTGTCCAATGGCTATCTTGACACAATTTAAGTAACACCACTTGGAGATTATTGATCCTTGTCATATTATTTGAAGTTGAATGGGGGTATTGTCAAGGGCCGATCTGTTTCAGAATCAATTTTTTTTAATAATGAAATAAGTTTGAATGGCATATTCTGTGGATTTCTCATGCTTTTGAAAACCATCTACCTATTCATGGCATAGCTGACCAAGCAAACCTCTCCAGCTCTCTATTAGCTATTCCGCACAGTATGTATGTTTCTGTGATGATCTAGATTGATATCTGATATGGCCATGCTGAGATGTTTAAACCTTATATTCACCTGTCTAGTAGCTAGCATTACTCAATTTTCTTTAAGATCTTGAATCAGCAGCGAGCAATAAGACTAGGACTAAACTTTAAATCATGAAATGATTTGTATATGCTTAATAACTATACAAGGGTTGAAACATATATATTGCAATAGAATTAATTTTAAATTGTGTATCAGTATATAATGATTTATAGCATTGAAAACTTTAAACAAAATATAATCTCGATTCTGTTCAAAAATTTAAAGGCCTCAACTAAAATAAGATAATATGAACTCATCTGCAGATTCTAGATGTGCCTGAGGGGTAGAGTGGAGACTTATTGGCAAGAGATGCCAGAAATGGAGATAAGGCAGGATTCTGACCAGGTGTCATTTAATGTATAGTTACATAGCTGTTATATAGTAAAGCATTTTGCAGCAAAAAAATAAAGCAGGTTATGCTAAGCAACCAAAAAAGATAAACAACCTCACCTTCACGAAGAATCTAATCTAAAGTATAGGACAGCACACTGTGTTTCATCAAGAGCTCTGAATACAGTCATCAGCAACAGTTCCAGACTAACCAGACCACTTTCCATGACTAATGCTCTCACCTTGATTCCGCTCAGGCCTGAGAAAGACATGTCTGACTTCAGTGGCCTCCTACAATTAGAACTAAAAAATATTTTGTCTTATGTCTTGTTTATTTGGTTTTGTTTTAAGACAAGTTTCAGTCTATACCTCTTCTTGTCTATTTTTTAATACTATTTCTATATGCCCACTTTTTATTCTCAGCCCCTTACCTTATTTAAGAGATAAAAATTATAATGAAAAAAGGGAAGATATCAATCCCTGAGTCTAAACTCCGTATTTATTTTCCTCCCTGTCCCAGACCATAATTATTTATAAATAATTCCTTAAAATGAAAACATAGGTAAAATATATTAAATGACTAAAAGCATCAACCCCAACTTAAGGGACGAGTGATGGTATTCCTATAATTGCTTTCTGTTGAAGTTAGGTAAAGGAGTCCTGTTTAAGGCACAAAAGAAAGTAGGAAAAAACTTAGTTTTAAGGAAACTAGCTGTAGCATTTGCTATCCAGTTTCTGTATGTTAAGAAAGTTCAAGGCATAATTGATATTCTTACTGTTCTTACAGTAAGAGTATGAAAAGCTGGGTGAACCAAGATCATCTGGGATTAGCACTCCTTAGTGAAACTTTTCCAGAAGCACTTCTTTGGAAACAGCACCAATTTGAGACAGGGATCTAGAATATAAGATCTAAACATCTCAGCATTCTGGATGGTGTATTCTGTCAGGGATGCACTTTTGTTCTTTTGTTCTGCAACATATAAACCCTATTAGAAACTCATGGTCCTATAAGGATATTTGCTTCACATACACAGGGAGTACAGGTAAATTAATGTTTTGGTTTTTTATTTTTTATTTATTTATTTATTTTTTTTGCTCTTTATTTGTGCAGGTGAAAGACAACTGTCTTTCTTTAGCAGTTAGTTTCATCATAGAATCAAACTGAAACATAGGCCTCAATTCATTCCATATGAAAAGATAGTATGGAATAAGTCAGGAAAATTATGTAGCCAACAAGATTTATTGGTAATGTAATGTGAAGTTCTTTCTGGACAAACACACACACGTGTGTGTGTGTGTGTGTGTGTGTGTGTGTGTTTCTATTAGTTCTAGAGTTAAAATAAATATCTTAGCACTATATACTTCCACTGTATTTCATCCTGCTTGTTTTCTCTTATCTGCAGACAAGAACTTCAGAGGGTTTTCCTCTACTAAATCTGATCCTTATTACTTTGAAATGAGCCTTTTCTCCTTTCTTGTTAACACAGATACAGATCTTGTCTCCCAGTATAGCATTTCCTTTGCCTAGCATTCTGGAGTCATAAAAATTATAGATTGATCAAAATTTGCAGCCACCTTTCTACATAAGTCTGCTTTATTTTGGCTTCTCTCATGGAAGCTGAGTAACATCATCATACCACTGAACTTAAGGCCAACTTCCTTTTGATAAATAAAAAGAAATAAAATAGGAGGGCGGCGGCAGCAGTGGCTGGTCCAGCTGAAGGGCCATCAGCAGTGGAACCAAGGTCACAGGGTCCAGGCAGGACCTGTGCCCACAACCTCTGGCCATTGCTGGCCAGCCGTGCTGCAAGCAGCGGCGGATTTACGGTGCCTTTCACTGCACAGAAGCGAATTCAGAACTCTGCCTCCTGCCAGTCACAAGAGACTTGCTTCCATCTTGGTTCTCGGATTCCAGAGAGATCAAAGAGACTGAGGTAAGCAAATATAACCCTAGGCCAACATCGCGGGGGTCTAAGCCCGACAGGCATTGGCCTGTACCCAGGCCCTGGGCTGTTTAGGGGGGCCATCGGGGTGCCAACCCAGCCAGGAGGTTTTTTGCCCCGGCCCAGTGAGCATGCACTGGCATTTTGCCTACAGGACTCCAGAGAGTTCTGGCAGGCAAAGCTGGCTAACAGGCATAGCCTGAGGGTAACATAGCAGGGGTCTAGGCCCGAACAGGCCCTGGACTGACTCCAAGAATTGGGCTGCTCGGTGGGCCATTTGTGTGTCAACCCAGCCAGGAGGTTGTTAGCCCCACAGACTATCCTGTAACTTTCAAGGAGCATCCGCACACCCACCATCCTGGCCAACTAACAGACCCAATTAATACTCATACCCTGAGGGAACTTGGCTCCGACCTTTGCCTCCCAGGCTTTTGCCTAGACTCATAGCCTGAGCAGCAAGGCAAGCCTTGTATGCACCAACCCGGTTGGGAGATCAGCTTCCCAGCCAAGTGATCAGCACACGGGAAAAGGTCCTTGTAGCATACACCCTTCAGCACTTCCTGAAGGAGCAAATGGGCACCATCTGGTTCATAGACACAATCTGGGGCAAAGCACATTAAGGCTGCAAGGGCACCCAAGAGGAGGACAGCACATCAGCAATCTGCTACAGGGGAAACCCAGCCATCCAGTGTTGCATAAATAGCCCCAGAGCCCCTAAGGAGGCTCAAACACCAGCCAGAGACAAGACCAACTAACTCCAGAGAACAAGATGTCAAAGGGCAAATGCAGGAACGCTACTAACAGAAATCTAGTCAATATGGCAGCATCTCAACCAAACTCTACAACATCAGCAAGACCTGTTTATGCCAACACACCAGAGAAACAAGATTTGGATTTAAAATCACTGGTCATGAAGCTGCTAGAATAACACAAAAAGGACATATATGAATCTCTAACAGAAATACAGGGGAACATGAATAAGCTAGAAACCCGTATAATGGAAACACAAAAATCACTTAAAGAAATGCAGGAGAATAAGGCTCAAGAGATAGAAGCCAATAAAGAAGAAACACACACACACACACACACACACACACACAAAACCTTAAAGAAATGCAGGAGAACTTGAGTCAACAGGCAGAAGTCATGAAAGAGGACACACAAAAATCCCTTAAAGAATTACAGGAAAACACCAACAAACAAATGATGGAACTGAGCAAAAGCATCTCAGATCTAAAAACAGAAGTAGAAACAACTAAGAAATCACAAAGGGAGACAACTTTGGATATAGAAAACCTTGAGAAGAAATCAGGGGCCATAGATGCAAATATAAACAACAGAACACAAGAGATGGAAGAAAGAATCTCAGATGCCGAAGATACAATAGAAACCATTGAGTGAAGAGTCAAAGAAAATGCAAAATGCAAAAAGGTTGTATCCCAGAACAGCCAGGAAATCCAGGACACAATGAGAAGACCAAACCTAAGGATTATAGGTATAGATGAGAGTGAAGATTTACAACTGAAAGGGCCAGCAAATATCTTCAACAAAATTATGGAAGAAAACTTTCCCAACTTAAAGAGAAAGATGCCTATGAATATACAAGAGGCCTTCATAACTCCAAACAGACTGGACCTGAGCAGAAATAACTCTCGCCACATAATAATTAAAACACCAAATGCACTAAACAAAGAAAGAATGTTAAAGGCAGTAAGAGAAAAAAAGCCAAGTAACATATAAAGGAACACCTATCAGAATCACACCAGTCTTCTCACCAGAGACCATGAAAGCTAGAAGATTCTGGGCAGATCTCATGCAAACTCTAAGAGAACACAAATGTCAGCCAAGACTACTATACCCAGCAAAACTATCAATCACAATAGATAGAGAAACCAAGACTTTCCATGACAAAACCAAATTTATACAATATCTTTCCACAAACCCAGCTCTGCAAAGAATAATAGGAGGAAAACTCCAATACAAGGAGGAAAACTACAACTTGGAAAAAGCAAGATAGTAACCTTCCTTCATCAAACCCAAAAGAAGATAACCACTCAAATATAAAAATAACATAAAAAATGACAGGAAGTAATAATCACTATTCCTTAATATCTCTTAACATCAATGGATTCAATTCCCCAATAAAAAGACATAGACTAACAGACTGGATAAGGAAACAGTACCCTACATTTTGCTGCATACAGGAAACACACCTAAATGTCAAAGACAGAAACTACCTTAGAGTTTCTAGGAGGCTAGAAGACAATTTTACAAGACAATGGTCTCAGGAAACGAGCCCAAGTAGTCATTCTAATATCTGATAAAATTTACTTTCAACATAAAGTCATCAAAAGAGACACTGAGGGACACTTCTTGCTGGTCAAAGGAAAAATCCGCCAATAAAAATTTCAGTTCTGAACATCTATGCGCCAAATGCAAGGGCACCCTCATTCGTAAAAGAAACTTTACTAAAGCTCAAAGCACACATTTCACCTAACAAAATTATTGTGAGGGACTTCAACACTCCACACTCCTCAATGGACCGATCAGGAAAACAGAAACTAAACAGAGACACAGTAAAACTAAATGAAGCTTTGGACCAATTGGATTTGACTGATATTTATAGAACATTTCACCCTAAAGCAAAAGAATATACCTTTTTCTCAGCACATCATGGTACCTTCTCCAAAATCGACCATATAATTGGTCACAAGACAGACCTCAACAAATACAAGAAGATCGAACTAATCCCATGCCTCCTATTAGATCACTATGGTGTAAGAGTGGTTTTCAATAGCAACAAAAACAACAGAAAGCCCACATACACAAGGAGGCAGAACAATACTCTACTCAATGACACCTTGGCCAAAGAAGAAATAAAGAAAGAGATCAGAGACTTTTTAGAATACAATGAAAATGAAGGCACAACATACCCAAATCTTTGGGACACAATAAAAACAGTGCTAAGAGGAAAATTCATAGCCCTGGGTGCCTCCAAAAAGAAAATGGAGAGAGCATTCACTAGCAGCTTAATGACAAACCTGTAATCCCTGAAACAAAAAGAAGCCAAATCCCCCAGGATGACTAGAAGACATGAAATTATCAAACTCAGGGCTGAAATCAATCAAATGGAAACAAAGAGAACCATACAAAGAATCAACGAATCTAGGAGCTGGTTCTTTGAGAAAATCAATAAGATAGATAAACCCTTAGCTAGACTGACCAAAGGACACAGAGAAAGTATCCAAATTAACAAAATTAGAAATGAAAAGGGGGATAGAACAACAGAAACTAAGGAAATCCAAAAAATCATCAGATCCTACTACAAACGCATGTATTCAAAACATGGAGAATCTGGAGGAAATGGACAATTTCCTTGACAGACACCAAATACCAAAATTAAATCAGGACCAAATAGATCATCTAAACAGTCCCATAACCCTAAAGAAATAGAAGGGGTCATAGAAAGTCTTCTATCCAAAAAAGGAAAGACCAGATGGTTTCAGTGCAGAATTCTATCAGACCTTCAAAGAAGACCTAATGCCAATACTCTTCAAACTATTCCACAAAATAGAAACAGAAGGAACACTACCCAATTCCTTCTACGAAGCCACAATTACACTGATACCAAAACCACACAAAGATCCAACAAAGAAAGAGAACTTCAGACCAATTTCCCTTATGAACATCGATGCAAAAATACTCAATACAATTCTTGCCAAACAAATCCAAGAACACATAAAAACGATCATCCACCATGATCAAGGAGGCTTTATCCCAGGGATGCAGGGTTGGTTCAATGTACGGAAATGAATCAATGCAATCCACTACATAAACGAACTCAAAGAAAAAACCACATGGTCATTTCATTGGATCTTGAAAAAGCATTTGACGAATTTCAGCATCCTTTCATGCTTAAAGTCTTGGAAATAACAGGAATTCAAGGCCCATACCTAAACATAATAAAAGCAATATAAAGCAAACCAGTAGCCAGCATCAAACTAAATGGAAAAAAACTTGAAGCAATCCCACTAAAATCAGGGACTAGACAGGGCTGCCCACTTTTTCCTTATCTTTTCAATATTGTATTTGAGGTACTAGCTTGGGCAATTAGACAACATAAGGAGGTCAAAGGGATACAAATTGGAAAGGAAGAAGTCAAACTATCATTATTTGCAGATGATATGATAGTCTACCTAAGTGACCCAAAAAGCTCCACTGGAGAACTCCTACAGCTGATAAACAACTTCAGCAAAGTTTCAGGTTATAAAATCAACTCAAGCAAATCAGTAGCCTTCCTATACTCAAAGGATAAGCTGGCTGAGAAAGAAATTGAGGAAATGACTCCCTTCACAATAGCCACAAACAGTATAAAGTAACTTGGGGTGACTCTTACCAAACATGTGAAAGATCTGTATGACAACAACTTCAGGACAATTAAGAAGGAAGTGGAAGAAGACCTCAAAAAATGTAAAAACCTCCCATGCACATGGATTGGCAGGATTAATATATTTAAAATGACCATTTTGCCAAAAGCATTATACAGATTCAATGCAATACCCATCAAAATCCCAACTCAATTCTTCACAGAGTTAGAAACTGCAATCTTCAAATTCATCTGGAATAACAGAAAACCCAGGATAGCTAAAACTATTCTCAACAATAAAAGAAATTCTGGGGGTATCACTATCCCTGACCTATACCCAGAAGATTCCCCGGTATGTAATAAGGATACATGTTCAACTATGTTCATAGCAGCGCTATTTATAATTACCAGAAGCTGGAAAGAACCCAGGTATCCCTCATCAGAAGAGTAGATACAAAAAATGTAGTGTATCTACACAATGGAGTACTATTCAGCCAATAGAAACAATGAATTCATGAAATTCTTAGGCAAATGGATGGAGCTGGAGAACATCATACTAAGTGAGGTAACCCAGACTCAAAAGATCAGTCATGTTTTGCACTCACTAATAAGTGGATATTAACCTAGAAACCTGGAATACCCAAAACATAATCCTCACATCAAATGAGGTACAAGAAGAGTGGAGGAGTAGCCCTTTGTTCTGGAAAGACTCAGTGAAGCAGTATAGGGCAAAATCAGAACAGGGAACTGGGAAGGGTTGGGTGGGAAATCAGGTGGAGGGAATGGGGCTGATGGGACTTTCAGCAGTGGGGGTCTAGAAAAGGGGAAATCATTTGAAATGTAAATAAAATTATATCGGAAAAAACAAATAAAACAATTTAAAGAGTTATTATTTTTTATTGTGAGAGGGTTTCTTTGTATAATGCAGTCTGACATGGATTTCCTTTGTACATTAGGTTGACCTAGTACTCACAAGGAATCTATTTCCCTTTTTCCCAAATGTTGAGATTAAAGGTCCGCATTTATACCATTTCTTTCTCCCTTTTAGAAGATTATTATCAACGTAAACTTATTTATCTTATCTCCCTTTCTCTTAATTTAATATTCTTCCCTATATTTAACTCCATTCAAATTTCTTTCCATTTCGAATTTGTATAAGCAAATTCTAAATTCACCATGTATCTGCTAAGAGATTTTGGTCTGGGTCCCTATAGATAAAGAGAGGCATTATCAATTTTCCCTTGTTTTATAAGAGAGACTGGTTGTTCATTCCAGCATTACACCATATTTGGAATTAGGTGTAATGAGCTGATATTAGTTTTCCCATGGGAGCACCACATTCCAAGGAGACAAGCTGAATGATCAGAGAATCTTGAAATTATATACCAGTACTATAGAGGTTTTATTAATATAGCTATGTAGTATAGTTTGAAATCATGAAGAGTGAGACCTTCAGCAGCACTTTATTGTTCAGGATTAATTAATCTATCAAGGAGACTTTGTGGTTTCCAAATGAAGAAGAAAACTATTCTTTCAAGCTCTGTGAGAAATTGTATTGGAAATTTGATGATGGGGATTAATTTGAATCTGCAATTTGCTTTCTGTAAGAGGAAAATTATTTTATATGTTATTCTAAAGGATCCAAAAGCACAGATCATTCCATGTTCTGATTTATCTTTAATGACTATCTGAATCATAATCTAGCTTCCACAGGCACTTTCAAAATTGTGATTCCAGTTCACACACTTATCAGGAGTAAAGAAAAACATCCTTCTCTCCCCACCCTCCAACCTCTCTTTGTCTCTTGCTTTCCTAAATATAGTGGCATAATGGTTAGAATAAGAATGAGATGCTGAAATCATTTTAATTTGCATTTTTCAAATTCCAAATTATGTCACAAACTTAAACATATATTTTACATATTTTTATATTTCTCAATTGAGAATATTCCTTTCTATTTTTACCTGTTTTCTTTATCCTTTGGGTTGTTTTTTTTTTTTTTTTTTTTGTTGACAGCTATGTTAATATGTCTTTTAGAAGTCAGATACTGCTAACATGTTCAACCAAATTTTCTCCCACACTGCATGCTGCGCCTTCATCCAGTTATTATCATGAATTGTTGCATAGGTAGTTTCATTTTTATTTCCTGATATTCCACTTCTCAAATGTTGACATTATTTATTGATCAACCAATATTTTGTTTATATTCTCTTTGCTTATCCTCATATTTCAGAGATATTTTCTGATCATTTCCTCTAATAGTTAGGAGTTTGGGATATAACATCAAGATCTAGTGATTATTGATCAGTAGGGCAGATAAGCATTTAATTATGCTACATGCAAATAGCCAGTTTCTCTGTATAATTTGTAAAACTCACCTAATTTCCCCTATTAGCATTCTTAGCAGCTTCTGAAAAGTAGGTATATCCACAAGAAGACCTACAGAGTCAATTATTCTGTGCACAATGAGGCTCATAGATACTTAACCACACTCTAATGAGCATTCATGCACTGAGACTAAGACTGTAAGCATATGAAGATTTTAGAAATTTGGTCTTTATGTGTGTCTCCTAACGATTAGATCATGAGTCATCATTGATTTTGTTGCCTGCATTTTGATTCTTACCCCTATCTGGGCTGCATTTTCTGTACTCAGAGGGGAACGAGGTGCCTAGTTATGCAATTAATTTGATGTGCCAGCGTGTGTTGGTAACCATGGGAGCAGGGGCAGGGTCTTGCACTTCTCAAAAGAGGTGAAGGAGGAATCACAGTAGGTATTTATGAGAGACTTGGAGGACAGGAAGTTTAGAGGCTGTCATCAGTGTGAAAATAAAATAAAAGGATTACCTAAAAAAAATAATCTGTTAAAAAAGAAAACCCAGATATGAGTGGCTGTGGCCTAGATAAATAAATTAAACCAGTGTCTGCTCTTCCTGAGGACATGGGTTCACCTCCCAGTACATATATGACAGCTAAAAAAAACTGTAATCCCAGTTTCTGAAGATCCAATATTTTGTTTTGGTCCCTGTGAGCCCTGAATCTACACAACACACAGATATATAACCAGGCAAAGTACATACTCTTAAAATAAATAAAATCTCAAAAATTAAATCAATAATATAGTTGCATGAAATCCATGTCTAGCTCTTCTATTTTGTCTTATTGACCAGCATATTTATTTTGTACCAGATAGACTATAAATAGACAAAGGAGTCAATAATTACATTGATAGATAGATAGATAGATAGATAGATAGATAGACAAATAATAGATAAATATACAGACAGAAAGAAAGACAGACAGAGAGACAAATAGAGAAGCAGATAATTCAGTCCTTCCCCATTTACATCCTTGTCAGGTTCACTATATTATTCACTTGTGAGTCATTGTTTTCCTGGGAGAGTCATGTATCCATGCACAGCCTGCGTATAAATGCTGGCCTACACCATCTCTGACAAGAACTCCTCAGGTTTTTTAAGTGAACACAAGATTGCCCAGGCTGGTGCATGCCTTCTGCCATTTGTTTGTTTATTTTATTATTTTATTTTATTTTATTTTATTTTATTTTATTTTATTTTATTTTATTTTATTTTATTTTATTTTATTTTATTTTATTTTATTTTATTTTACTTTACTTTACTTTACTTTGTTTTATTTTGTTTTATTTTGTTTTATTTTATTTTATTTTATTTTATTTTATTTTATTTTATTTTATTTTATTTTATTTTATTTTATTTTATTTTTACCTGTACCTAACATTCTTCCTCAGGGAAACCCTTCCAATTGATAATGACTGGTTTGTTGATGTATTTATAATTTCTAATATTGTTATGCTACAAAACAGTTTACCTTTTATCATATTCTAGAGAGACAAAGTATCTCTAGTATGTGATTAATAAGCTTCCTCAACAATTTTTGAATAATGACTTTCATTTTATTTGATTTTCTTCACATTCTTTAGACTCTTTCTTCCCAAAAGACAGGTCCAGGAATATTGGATGTTCTTTTTTTTTTTCCTCCCTACAGCTTTTGTACTTCCGTGCTCCAAACAGTGTAATATGGACCAAAGTTTGTCCCCAATGGAATGTAAAGTAATGGACCTCATCAAAATATTCTACAAATAAACTGTGCGTTTGGGATATAACGGTTTTCTGCAGTCAAATGCTCTACCACTGAGCTATACCCCCTCTGACATAACGGTTTTCTGGAACAAAAAGAATTTAGAGAGTTGGTGGAAAAGGAAATACCAAATTTCATTTTGGTAAGGTTCTTTCCTGACAATGTATAATATGGTCTGCAATAGTCAAAGAGACAGGTTAATCTCTTTCAGTTCATGGTCGAGTAGCACTCAGTCACTGTTCTTATCATACTTAAAAAATGATCTTTAGGAAACTGCATGTAGACTACAGTAGAGAAACCTTATTTTAGGAGGTATGAAGTCTTCTGCAAATGACAGTGATACACAAAATAAAAACACAGTAAATCCAATGTAATAAATGCACGGAGGATTGACTTATGATTTTTTGTGTTTGTTTGTTTTTGTTTTTGTTTGGGGAAGAAACATAACACTGTGTGTATGGTACAAGAGAATGCAATTCTACTATCATGAAGAACATTTGAGTTGATACTAGCTCACTGTTTAATGACCAGCTCTAACGCAGTTCTTGACAGTGGGTTAGAAAGACACTAATACTCTGATGTGGACTTGGAGAAGACATAGGGGGGTGTTACTATCGTGGATATTTGGAAGGAAAATGCAAGAAATATGCACATTTAAAGAAAGTTAATACTCGCTTTTCAATCTTGCAGACATAAATGCATACATGGAGACAGGTGAAACAAAGTTCCCAGATACTGAGTTTTAATATCTATGACCGCAATGCCAAACTTCTTTACATTCACTCTGTAAATTTGCTCTTGTGGACAAACTTAGAGATGTGGAATGCTCTTCTTTTCAATTCTTGTAATGTTACTTATTATATTTCATTTTTTTCAATTTTCTTCTATGAGTGTTTTGAAATGGAATATATTTCTGCAGTGTGTGTGTGCCTGTGCGTGTACATGTACTTGTGTGTATGTTCTAATAATATTTTTTGAATCAAGTATAGGAAAAAAGACTTATTCGTAGAAATTATCGTGTTTGCAGCCAAAGTAATTATTAACCTATGTCCCCTGCAAAAGCACCAAGTCTTATTATTAGCAGAACCATATTTCCAGCACCAGAAGAAAGGTTTCCATAAATGAAGAACTTAGAATATCAGAATGCTGGATATGGCAGATGCAGAGCAAGAACAGAAAGTTCCATAGCACAGTTTCCCTCTGTGTGAATCCTTCATTAATTCTACTCTATAATGTGAAAACTAGATTATTGGTTACCTGTGTTCTAGGAAGGACTCAGCTAAAGTGGCCCAGCCAGAGAATATAAGATCTGCAACTAATCACAGGCTCAGACACACTAAGTTGCATTACTAAATTTGAGTCCCCTCACATATATCTTCTGCACATAGATTACCATACTCTTTAGAACCTAGAAAGCTTTATCTCTTCATGAGTCCATATAGGATTGTTCTCCTCAGTGTTTCCCAGTAAGAAGCCTGAGTGAGATGAACTAATCTAATTGCCTTCAGGGGAAGTCATATGTATGTCCAGTTGTCTTGTTATTTCACCAAGAACAATGGCAATTATGTAGGATAAATTTTTATAAGGACTAATGTGGGGAATGTCTAGACTTTATAAATGTTTTATGTTATTATCTAAAGCAAAGACGCTGAAAAGCAAAGCAAAGCTCTGAATTTGGAAGACATCAAGGACCAAAATGGAAAGTAATAGCATGTGCATAGTTTAGTTTATCATGAATTCTCAGGTCTTCACTATTACATTTAAATGGGATTACGTGGTCAGTTTTCCTATTTATTTGCTGTCTGCTTACTCAGTGTATACCATGATTCCTTACAGGACACAGTCAATATTAACAAACATCTCTATTGCAGATGTTGGAAGAAGGTCCTGTAACAAATATTTTGAAACAATAGAGAAAACCAGTCTTGAAGAGTTATGAGATATGGTAATAAAAATAGGACTTGAATAGTATGAAAAGATGGAGAGCAATGCTGTCTAGAATTTCCAGTTTCACAATCATTTACCTGGTCTTAAAGGGGGTCAAAATAGCCATGGCTAGAGGCACTAAGTAGGAGTTCAAGGCATCTTGCATCAAATCAACGGTTGCTACATAAATATTATGTCAAAGGCATTAATATAATGGTTGTGGACCTGGACTTCAGGGGAATAAAGTCTTTATCCACACTCATGCTCTTGGTGCTGCTGATGTTAATTTCTTTGTCCTTCCAATTAAACTGTTCTCCAGTTGTTCTGCAATCTTTTACAGTGGTTTAAGTTCACCATTCATTTACAAAGAAATGACCAACATTAAAACAGTATGACTGTTTTTAACCACTTTTGTTCATCTCTGTAAGAATGTAGTACTGTTGAAATCACTCCAAATTCACAAATCAACTTATCATTACTGCCATTGTTACAGCAGAAATTCAATTCACATAATCTCCTCTTCTCGAGATAGCAGTAATATTACAGCAGGGTATGATCTATTCTACATATTACCATTCATCTATCTACTGCTTGAAATTATATAGAACTAACAGTGTTTGTGCTAGGAACTCATATTAGAAGAGGAATTCTGGACTTCTAGTAGTGTGATCAGAGAGAAATGAGATTAGCACCAGGAACCCTATTTCTGAGTCCATGTTTCCTTGCTTTTGGTCAATTCCAAGATTCTTTACTCTTTAGGTTGTGGCATGCTCCTCTGAAATGTAACAGATGTAATTCTTCCCCTTCACTCTCCATGGTGGTTGCAGTACATCTATTTTGATAAAATCCATGAAAAATTTTGTCAGCTATTGTGCTAACAGACTCCCAGGGGATGTTGCAGTTGTTTCGTGAACTTATGTGTTTCCTCGCAGAGAATAGTAAAGTGCAGTTGAGGGAGTGTCTCATAGATTCCCTCCTCATTACCTATGTATTACTATGGAATAATGTTGAGTACTTCTTAAAAAGACAGTTTCCTCATAAAAGCAATGTCAGCATAACCCAAACAAGTAAAATAGATCCATGCAGGAATCAGTCTAAGAGGGCACCTTGCAGACAGGGATAAGTTACCAAACCAACCTCCTACATAATAACCACATTGCAGGATGGTACATTCTACACACAGAAATGGAACAAGAATGTATTTGTTTTTGTCTTCAAGTGACCATTGGTTAGGTATTATATATTGGCAAGATTTCACTGAGAAGCAAGGCAATATTTGGTCTCAGAAGAGCTCTGTATTTGATGAAAATCCCCTTAGTCCATTATGAAAACCATGGTAGGAGTGTTGTATGAGAGAAATCAAAGTGAAAAATAGTATATCTACTGAAATCTCTGCATCTTTCTTTGGTTACCAGCTGCTAAATATATGAAGAAAGCACCATTTTGCTCCACTACTAGGCACCACAGAATCCCAAGAGTGCTCCATGAATAAAGGTTGTGTTTCTGCTCCCTATAAAATATCACCCATGAGAGAAGTGTAAGAGAATCTCATATGTATACAGACTCTAGAGCATTTTTTATTTTTAATAAATATTTTTATTCGATATATTTTTATTTACATTTCAAATGATTTTCCCTTTTCTAACCCCCCACTCCCCAAAAGTCCCACAAGCCCCCTTCTCTCCCCCTGTCCTCCCACACACCCCTTCCCACTTCCCCGTTCTGGTTTTGCTGAATACTGCTTTACTGAGTCTTTCCAGAACAGGGGGCCACTCTTCCTTTGTTCTTGTACCTCATTTGATGTGTGGATTATGTTTTGGGTATTCCAGGTTTCTAGGTTAATATCCACTTATTAGTGAGTGCATACCATGATTCATCTTTTGAGTCTGGGTTACCTCACTTAGTATGATGTTCTCCAGCTCCATCCATTTGCCTAAGAATTTCATGAATTCATTGTTTCTAATGGCTGAATAGTACTCCATTGTGTATATATACCACATTTTTTGCATCCACTCTTCTGTTGAGGAATACCTGGGTTTTATCCAACTTCTGGCAATTATAAATAGGGCTACTATGAACATAGTGGAACATGTATCCTTATTACATGCTGGGGAATCTTTTGGGTATATGCCCAGGAGTGGTATAGCAGGATCTTCTGGAAGTGAGGTGCCCAGTTTTCAGAGGAACCCCCAGACTGATTTCCAGAGTGGTTGTACCAATTTGCAACCCCACCAGCAGTGGAGGAGTATTCCTCTTTCTCCACACCCTCTCCAACACCTGCTGTCTCCTGAATTTTTAATCTTAGCCATTCTGACTGGTGTTAGGTGAATTCTCCCGGTTGTTTTGATTTGCATTTCCCTAATGACTAATGAAGTTGAGCATTTTTTAAGGTGTTTCTCTGCAATCCAAAGTTCTTCAGGTGAGAATTCTTTGTTTAACTCTGTACCCCATTTTTTTTAATAGTGTTGTTTGGTTTTCTGGAGTCTAACTTCTTGTGTTCTTTATATATATTGGATGTTAGCCCTCTATCTGATGTAGGATTGGTGAAGATCTTTTCCCAATTTGTTGGTTGCTGATTTGTCCTTTTGATGGTGTCCTTTGCCTTACAGAAACTTTGTAATTTTATGAGGTCTCATTTGTCAATTCTTGATCTTAGAGCATATGCTATTGGTGTTCTGCTCAGAAACTTTCTCCCTATACCGATGTCCTCAAGGGTCTTCCCCAGTTTCTTTTCTATTAGCTTGAGAGTATCTGGCTTTATGTGGAGGTCCTTGATCCATTTGGATTTGAGCTTAGTACAAGGAGACAAGCATAGATCAATTCGCATTCTTCTGCATGCTGACCTCCAGTTGAACCAGCACCATTTGTTGAAAAGGCTATCTTTTTTCCATTGGATGTTTTCAGCCCCTTTGTCGAGGATCAAGTGGCCATAGGTGTGTGGGTTCATTTCTGGATCTTCAGTCCTGTTCCATTGATCTGCCTGCCGTTCACTGTACCAATACCATGCAGTTTTTAACACTATTGCTCTGTAGTATTGCTTGAGGTCAGGGATACTGATTCCCCCAGAATTTCTTTTGTTGCTGAGAATAGTTTTAGCTATCCTGGGTTTTAAGACTCTGAAGAAGGAAATGGAAGAAGACCTCAAAAAAATGGGAAAACCTCCCATGCTCATGGATTGGCAGGATCAATAAAGTTAAAATGGCCATTTTGCCAAAAGCAATATACAGATTCAACGCAATACCCATTGAAATCCCAACCCAATTCTTCACAGATTTAGAAAGAGCAATTCTCAAATTCATCTGGAATAACAAAAAACCCAGGATAGCTAAAACTAGAGCATTTTTTAAGAATCCAGAAACTCTTTGAGAACGAAGATATCTCCATTTTTCTCCTGGGCTTGGTGAAGTAGAAACTGTATTTTTCTAGAGTTTCCTCTTTTCTCATTATTTTGAAAGATTTCCTTTCATCTTTTTCTCTGTTTACTAAATGATGCTACCAAATATTAAAGACACAAAACAGTTCAGAAAATACAGTGCAGATAATTGTCCCGGTCCCATCCTCTCATAAAATGCTACTACAGACATACTTAAGAACAAAAACCTTATCACATCCACAAAACATCCACAATTATGACTTCTGAAAATGAGAAGTGTGGTGCAGCAAACAGGCCCAAAGCTTTGTAAACACAACTCTGGCTTGTGTTTTATTTAGGGAAAGGTGTTGGATATATTTGCAAAACAATTTTCATGGTATTCTGGGAGAATATCTAACAAGTATGGTCAGTGTCACAGCAATAAGTACCCACTGAAAAGCTTACACACCCTTGGTTTGTCATCTTCTCACATATTTTTTCTAGCAAACAACAAAGGAAAGTCATAGGCAGTACTGGTTTCCAATACCCACTCACAATGTCATTAATAAATTCTTCTTACTTCTGGTTCTAATCTATTCCATCATGAAGAATCATTATAGTCTCACTCTCTTCTATTCCAAACTATACTAAATATACTGAGTTCGCTGCATAACTAATCAGTATTTGAGCAAAGCACAGTGACACATTGAGGTGGGATTCATTCACTTGAGAAATATTCCAATGCATATTATTAGAACATACTGACTAGATAGAAAGTTTTTGAAGCAGAAAGATGATCTCATTGTATCTCAAAAAAATGGCTCCTCCATCTTGATTCACATTCTAAGCAAGAGTTTGTGATTCAGGCTTCTTAACTCTTGATCTTGAGTTTAAATCTACAAATCTTTACTACTTCACAGACATTTTAGAAAAACCTTACCTAGACACTGCCTCCATGGGAGCAGTTGTTCTGTCCTCATGATAAAATCATGAAGGGCTCCATTCTATATATTGAGTTTGCTTTTGAATACACTTTACCCTGACACTGATATGCAGGTAAAAATGAGACTAAGAAATATTATTCAGGACTGAAGTTTATTATATATGTCTTCTGAATATGTTACAGAATTATAAGAGCAAGTTCCTGCCAGTGATCCCAAGGATATAGAGAATAATGCCACAACAACATTGTGAAAGTTACCAGTTTAGATGCAATGGCTTCTCTACCTCACTGGTTCAAAACAGAGCCATGCTATAGGGCCAGGGGTTGATCTGAGCATTCTACCTCATTTGGGGGTTTAAGCAGAAAGCAATATAACCAGGGGAGCGGGTATGGAATAAGAGCGGTGCCAAAACATGTCCAAATAGATAATTTCATACTGTCCCTATCAGTACTAGGACTGAGTTCTTCCCTGTCCTTGACGTTCTTTCCTAGTGCACTTAGCCTTACAAACTCACAACCACACACAAGCACACACTTCTTCACTTGAGATACTGACATTACCTCATGGCTGTATATGAAGTTCCACTTCCTCTCCTCTTTTCATGTTATGTCCACACACCACTTAGAATGTCTTTTCTGCAACTATGCATTCCCAGCACCTAAATGCCCATCAAAAATATATACTAAACCCCAATACCCATCCCTCTTCTCCAAAGTTTATACAGCACTTTTTATACCCAGTAAAGACAAGTTTTTCTCCCCATGCTTTCTCTGGAGGAAGGTATTTCTCCTACTCTAATGCCAAACATTATCCTCCCTATACAAGTCAATCTGCTAAGGTTCATGTCCTCTAGTCTAGCATTGTTTGCAATAATGTCTGAATATTCAGATGGAGAAAAAGCTGTGTGAATCTTCACAGGAGACAGTTATGATAGGTTTCTGTCTAAAAGCATACCAGAATATTACCATTAGTATCAGGGGTTGATTTTTTTACATTCAATGGGTCTGTAGTTGAGGCAGTTATTGCTTGAGTTTTTCTTCAGTGTCTGTTTGCTCTTTATCATTGCACATCTTACTGAAAAGCCAAATTTTGAGATGAAACTTTCTATGGGTGGACTTATGAATCATCTCTCCTCTGTGAGTTCTGCTAGCTGTAGATGGCCATTTCAGTATCTATATCCTGTTTTGATAGGAATCTATTCACTGCCTCAGATTGTGATTTGCATTCTCACTCCCATGTCTTACTCACCTTTCCCCCTTCAAATACATCCTCTCCTACTGAGGTCTATCTCATCATCAATCTGTCTTGAATATTTAGTTTCTTCTTCTGGATGAGATTCATTAATTTTACCTTGCACCCGGTGTATTGTCCAGTTTCTTTGGGTCAGTAGGTTGTATCATGGTTATCCTATCTATTTCTCACTAGCATAAATTTATAAGTGAGTATATACCATGTATGTCTTTCTGGCTCTGAGGTACTAAACTTGGAATGATATTCTCAAGGTTCATCCATTTTTATGCACCTTTCATAACACCATTGATTTTAACAACCAAATAATATTCCACTATGTAGATGTACCATATTTTATGTATCCATATTTCTGCTATGGAACATCTAGTTTTTTTTTTTTTTTTTCTGGTTACTGGCTGTTATAAACCATACTACTATAATAATATTTTAGTAATTGCTCCTGTAGTATAATTGGGTATCACTGGGTATATTTGCAAGTATTTTGTCAAAGTGTCTTGAGGTAAAACTATTCCTAGATTTTTTTTTTTGAGAAACAATCAAATCGTTTTCCGATGTGGTTGTACAAGTTTGGATTCCCATTAGAAATTGTAGAGTGTACAGTTTGTTCCACATCATAGTCAGTATGTGCTATCACTTGAAATTTTGATCTTAGCCATTCTTACTAGTTGCTAGATGGAATATCAGAATCATTTTTATTTCCATTTTCCTGGTTACTAAGGACAGTCATCATCCTCAGCTGCTCAGAGACTCATTTGTTTAAAATTCCATGATTAGTTATGTACCCAGTTTTAACTGGGTTAATTGAATTGGTCTGGTCTAATTTTGTATATTCTTTATAAATTTTGGATATTAGTCAGATTGAGGTTTGGCTAATATATTTCCCCATTAAACACTATTTTTCCCTTTGACAATGTCCTTATTCTTTGGACATGATTATGTCTAAATTGCCTTAAATTTCTCTCCATTTAATGTAATTTAATGTTGGTCACTGGAATGATATATATTAACTTTACTGTGTTTTTCAAGCATTTTATTGAGTACTTTTGAATCACTATTCATAAAAGATATTGGTCTGAAATTCTCCTTATTTGAGTCTAGGTGTGCTTTCTTTATGACGGTGACTCTGGTGTCATAGAATAAGTATGACAGTGATGCTTCTGTTTCTCTTTCGTGGAAAAGTGTAATATTGGTGTTAGCTCTTCCTTGAAAGTTGTTAGACTGCTGTGCTAAAACTATCTACTTCTGTGTTTTTTATTAGTTGGGAGACTTTTGATGACTGCTTCAATTTCATAGGGTTTATATGCCTATTCAGTAGTTTTTCTGATCGTTACTTATCTTTGATGAATGGTATCTTTCTAAAATCAATCCACTTTGTTAATCTTTTCTAAATTTTTGGAGAACAGTCTTTTGAAGTAAGGCAGAATGTTCTTTGAATTTCTTTGTCATCTAAAATTATATCACCCTGCTCATTCTTATTTTTGTTTGTCACTGTGTTTTAGTTGGTTTGACTGAAAATTTGTTTTTCTTGTTGATTTTATGAAAGAAGTCAGGTCTTAGATTTGTAGATTCTTGGTATTGTTTTCACTGTTTCTATTTGCTTGATTTGAGCACTAATTTTGGTTATTCCCTACCTTCTATTCCTCTTGTGTGTGTTTGCTTCTTTTTTTTTCTAGAGCTTTCAATTATACTTTTCAATTGATGTTATCAGAACTTTCTAAATCTTTTGTGGAAGCACACAGTACTATGCAATAATTTGTTTTATCCCCATTGGTTTTCCTGAGAAGATGGTGATGGTGTTGATGATGATGATGATGACTTAATCTTTACATTCCAAACAATATCCCACTCTGTATCTGTTCCTGCCCACCTCTCCAGATAACTTAACACATTTGACATCTCCAAGAAGATATTCCATCCCCTCTCTCCAACCCCATGAGATCACCCTTCTCCCTGGGGCTTCAAGTCTCTCAAGGGTTAGGGGCATTTTCTCTCACTGAGGTCAGACCAGGCAGTCCTATGCTGTATAAATGTTGTTGGCCTCATACCAGCTGGTGTACGCCGCTTGGATGGTGGGTCAGAGTCTTTGAGCTCTCCAGTGTCCAGACTATTTGAGACTGCTAGTGTTCTGATGAAGTTTCTTTCCACCACAGCTTCTTCCAGCTTTTCCCTAATTCGACACCATGGCTCCCCAGCTTCTTTCCAATTGGTGCGGAAGGATTCCCCAGCAGGTAATAATGATACCTGCTCTACTATGTTCATAGGAGCACTATTTATAATAGCCAGGACCTGGAAAGAACTCAGCTAACCCTCAACGGAAGAATGAATGCAAAAAATGTGGTATATATACACAATGGAGTACTATTCAGCCATTAGAAACAATGAATTCATGAAATTTGTATACAAATGGATGGAGCTGGAGAACATTATACTAAGTGAGGTGACACCTTCTCAAAAGATTAATCATGGTATGCACTCACTAATAAGTGGATATTAGCCTAGAAAATTGCAATACCCAAAACATAATCCACACATCAAATGATGTACAAGAAGAATGGAGGAGTGGCCCCTGGTTCTAGAAAGACTCAGTGTTGCAGTATAGAGTAAAACAAGAACAGGGAAGTGGGAAGGGATGGATGGGAGAACAGGGGGAGGGAAGAGGGCTTATGGGACTTTCGGGCAGTGGGGGGCCAGAAAAGGGAAAATCATTTTAAATGTAAATAAAAAAATAGCAAATTAAAAAAAAGAATCTGAACCAGACTCTTTCTGAAGTTTGTTCTGCCTCTTGAAGGACAGACATACCAGGCTCCTATCTTTAAGCATGCCAGAGTATGAGTAACAGTATCAGACTCTGGAACTTCCAGCAGACCTGGATTCTAAACTGGGCCTGTGACATGACCTCCTCATCCCTGCAGTTCCCCTTGACAGGAACAAATCTGAGTCAAAATTCCTGACTGTGAGATGTCAACCCTATCACTCCAGTTGATACCAAATCCTTCCCCTGGAGGTGGACTCCACAAGTTACCTCTCTCCAGCGTAGGCCATTTCATATGGTCCCTCCCTGTGATTCCTGAGCATCTAGTACCTTCAGGGTCTCTTGTAAATTCTAGATGTCCCCCCAATACACACTTCTGACCTCCCAAGGATGACTTTTTCTATTCTTTCTGCTGTCCCTCAGGATTTCAGTTTTGTCCTCCAATAACTGATCATGTTCCCCTTTTCCCCTCTCTTTCTCCTCCCCCGCCAGATCCCTCCCACCCTCTGTCACACATGATTGCTTTCTTCTCACTTGTTCATTGACAATATCACAAAAATATATAATGGAAAAGAGAAAGCATCTTCCAAAACTGATGCTTGTTTTACATGCAGAATGTAGGTAGAAAAATGAAAACAGATAGATATTTGTTACCTTAAATAAAGCTCAAGTCCAATGGAATCACGGACCTCAACATAAAACCAGATACACTGAATCTAATAGAAGAAAAGTGAGAAACAGTGTTAATTTCATTGGCATTGGGAAAATTTTCCTAAATAGAACTTGAATGGCTATGGCCCTAAGAAAAAGAATTGATAAATGGGAGCTCAAGAGACTGAAAACCTTCTGTAAGGCAAAGCATATAGTCAATAGGACCAATTGGCAACCTAAAGATTAGGAAAAATCTTCAATAACACCACATGAGAGAGAGGGCTAATATTCAAAATATATGAAGAACTCAAGAAGCCAATCTCCGAAATCCAAACAACCCAATCAAAAATAAGAAATAGAAGTAAACAGAGAATTCACAAAACAGAAGACTCAAATTGCTGAGACACCCTTAAAAATGTTCAAAGTCCTTAGTAAACAGGAAATGCAAAGCAAAACAATCCTGAGATTCTATCATACACCAATCAGAATAACTGAGAGCAAAAACTCAGGAGACAGCACATGTTATTGAGGATGTGGAGAAGAGGAACACTTCCACACTACTGGTGGAATTGCACACAGGTACAAACACTTTGGAAATCAATCTGGATGCTTCTTAGAAAAATGTAAATAAATCTATCTGAACACCCAGTTGGTAGCATAGACCCAAAAGATGCCCCACAATGCTACAGGGATATGTGTTCCACTACACTCATAGCAGCCCTATATGTGAAAGCCTGAAGCTGGAAATAGACTACATGTCTCACAACAGAAGAATGCAAAGAAAATATGGCTCAATTATTCAATGGAATACTACGCAGCTATTAATAATGAGGACATAAGGAGTTTTGTAAATGGATAGGACTAACAAATATCATCCTGAGTGAGGAAACTCAGACTCCAAAGGACATGAATGGTATGTACATGTTTATATGTGGACATTAGTCCGAAAAGTACTGAATACCCATGAATCAATCCACAGAATTTAAGAAAGTTAACAAGCAGAAAGGCCCAAGTTAGGATGAATTTCCATTGCTTTCATTATGTATGACAAATTTGAGAATATTGTGCTTTCCTTTTTATTGAAATCTAGAAAGAGTTCATTTTTTATTTCTTCTCAGATCCAGATATGCTTAAATAAAGAGTTGTTCAGTTTCCATGGCTGTGTAGGTGTTCTGGTGTTGGTGTCATAATTGAAGTCCAGCTTTATTTCATGGTGTTATGATAAGATACAAGAAGTTATTTAAGTATGCTTGTATCCATTGATGCTTTGTGAAATCTAAGAGGGAATTATTGGATAAGGATTCCTGATGTGCTCAGAAGAATGTGTATTCTTTGTGTTTTGGTGATATAATCAGTAGCTAACTGTAAAGTTCATGTTATTCACAGCTTATATTAGTATCATTGTTTTCTATGTTTAGTTTCTGTCCCAAGACCAGTCACTTAGTGACATTTAGGTGCTCACACAGTATTTAAGTGTGAGCTTCAATATTTGATTAAATTTTTAGTAAATTGCTTTTGAAAATTTAGGTGGTGTGGAGCTTGAAACATAAATATTCAGAACTGAGGTATCATCTTGGTAACTTTCTCCTCCATGAATATGACAGTACCCTTTCACATATCTTTCAAACAAATTTTTTGGAAAATCTATTCTATTAGATGTTCCAAAGGCTATTCAGCTTTCTTCTTCAGTGCATTTGCTTGGAAAACTTTTTGCCAAACCTATATTTTGAGGAGGTATTTTTCTTTTATGGAACAGAATGAAGGGTCATGTTTTTACATCCATTAAGTTAATCTCTGTCTTTTTAATTTGGGAATTCAGTTCACAATGTTGAAAAATTATGGACTTATAACTGATAATTGCTATGTTGTTTTTATATTGGTGGTGGTAGTGGTGGTGGTTGTGGTGGTGGTGGTAGTGTGTGTGTGTGTGTGTGTGTGTGTGTGTGTGTGTGTGTGTGTGTGAAAAATAGAAAGAGAGGGGAAGAGAAAATGAATGTGTGTATTTGTGTGTATACGTATTTTTAAATTTTTAGTTTGTATTGAAATATCTTGGTTTCTCCATTTTGGGGATTGAGATTTTAGCTTTTTTAAGAGTCTGGGAGAACATCAGTAGATTGTTACAAGTTTTAAGTTATTTGTGGAGGCCCTTCTTGCTTTTAGGGATTCTGTTGAGAAGTTGGGTATAATTCTGATAGATCTGCCTTTGTTTGTTACTTGCATTTTCATCTTGCAGTTTCTAATATTCTTTTTTATTCTGTAGATAAAGTGCTTTGATTACTATCTTGTGGAAGGATTTTCGCTTCTAATTGCTCTTTTGTAAACTTCATGTATATTTCTATGTATATCTATCTTTCCTAAGTTTGCGATCTCTAGAATTCCCTCAATTTGTGTTTTCTTTATTGCTTCTATTTCCATTTTGAGTCTTAAATAGTTTTACTTATATCATTCAGCTGTTAAATTTATTTTCCTGTATTTCTTAAGAGATTTGTTACCCCTTAAAGGTTTCTAATTGTGTAATTGTCTTTTGCTATATTTCTTGAAGGAATTTATTCATTTCCAATTTAAAGGAATCTTTACCTAATTGTATTTAAGATATTTTTTGTGTTAGGGTTGTGTTAGGCTATCTAGCACTTACTGTAGTAAAATAGCTGTATACTCAAGATATAATATTTCCTTGGATTGTGTTGTGTTCTTTCATGCACCTTAAGCCAGCTAGATCTCCCTGGATGTTCATGTTAAAGCAGGTATTGGGAGGGGGCATGGGGACTTATCCTCAATTATCCCGGTGTGGTAGGTGTCTGATATATATCCTTGCTATACATAGTGAAACACAGGGAGCTGTTGAAATCTTTCACTAGGTGGACATGACCCTGCATCCATGGGTGAGGGATCAAGTTAGAGAGGTTACCAGATAATGGGAGTTCAGGAGTAGAGCAGAGTGCAAGGATCAGTTACTCTTGTCCAAAAAGGTTTGGCTTACAGATGAAATGGTTGCTAGAATGGTAAATGGGTGCAGGAAGGAAATCTATTCTTTATGGTTTCAGATCAGCAGTTCTGAAGAAGATGGCATGGCTCAAGGACATGTTATTTTGGAAGAAAGGCTCTAATTTTCTCTTCACAGAAAAGGAAATTAGACTCTGGAACCTTACAGAGTGATATGGATAAGATAAGGCAGAGGGAGACTCCTTGAATAACTAGAAAATATCAAAAGAATGAAACAGGACAGGTTAAGGTCCTTTATTACATCCTTTATGTGGCATAAATATAGACTTAGTATGGGGTATTATTAAAATTGGCTCATAAAAAAGACATCTATTTTTTACATTCTCAAATAAGGAGCAAAACTTCATTCTTAAGGAGTATGTACAGAAAGCACAGACTAACACAATCTATGCAGATATTTGACAGTATTTAAATTTGTCTTGAGATTTACATATAAAATGTGTACAGTTTGGTAAGATTTAATCTCAGATATACTGAACCCATCTGCGTGGACTCCCTGTGTCTTGAATCCCACATTGTTTTGCCTCATTCAAACTTTCAGATGGATATATTCAGAACTTCAGTTAAGCCCTGAGCTCTATAGACATCAGATACTGAATAACAATATCTGGCTTGTCTTTATATGGCCTAACCAAACCTCCTAATTTTCTATACCATTCCAACTTAAAAGATATTTTGTCACCCCTGTTCAGCCACAAGAAATTATGAAGAGTTGTCAGCCCAATTTAGTGTATTTGAGGTGTATGGTTATGGCTATTTTATGAATGATAGATGTACTGCCATTTTAAGGGATTCTTTACAATATTTTTAGCTTTGGATAGAGAAGAAACTAAAGAACTTAAGCTCGGGGATTCTACCTTTACTTTCGTCTCTCCATCCTTCCTTCTTAGGTAGGGTAAAGAGGTTGGAAGAAAAAAAGGTGGATATATTACTATATATCATACAAATTAGCAGAGTAGAAACATAGGAAAAGGTTATTAAATTTGTTCTTAAATAATTGCGTAGTCATCTATTATATTCGTAGACATTTTTATAATTAATGCAAATTTAAGTTATAATTTTACATTGGTATACAACTTATAGATTTGTGAAAATTTACAGTTTTCACTGGTGTAACTTATATTTGACACAAGATTTGTAATTAAGAGTTACACTTTGATAGGCATTGTGCCTGTGAAACTCATTTAAGAATAGGAGGCTTGGTCCCAGTCATTTTAATAACTGCCATTATGAACAGTTTAGGATGATTAAGTAACACAAGTTAAGGGCCAGATAGTAAATTCATGCTTATGTTTTATACAGAATTAATTATAATAAAGTGTTTTTAATTTATTCAATGAGAAATTCCTAAGAATACATAAGGGCTGAGAGTTCAGATATACTTTGCTTAGGTATATAATCTTAAAAGCCATCTGAAGTCCAAGGAATACAACAGGAAATGCCATTTAATTATTAAAAATTATTTGACTAGAGATATGTCTGCTTCTGACAGCACCCCTTTCTTGATTTAAAGTAGATTTGAGCATCTTCACTTCCAAGAAAGGTTGCTTTTGTGGCAAGAGAGCCAATGGGCAAAAATTTCCCATTTCATCTACAGACAATACTATCCAGACAAGGATATATTTCAAAGAATAGTTGACTACTGGCTTTGACTAGACAGAGTCAGTGGCTCTTCAAAATTTTCCAAATGATAAGTCTATCAGATTGATGATCCTTGGCCATAAGGCCAAAGACAGATACTCTTAGGTTCTGAAAAAGAGGAGACTGTACAAGTAGTCAACTGTCTTGTTTTGGAAGCTATATTCTGTACTTCCAATATTTTCATATATTTATTCTTTCTTGGATTTCTGATGAAGATGAAGAGTGGTTTTAGTCTCATAATCAAACTCAAGTTGCTTAACATAGAAAGAGTTTATATACTGATGACACAGTTTTCAAATGATGCTACAGGCTACAAATCAAAACATAATCCTGGGATACAATCATAATTCTTTCAGCTAGGAAATATGGTACAGTACTTTATTCAGTACTCTACATTTATTACAATTATCCAGTACTAACTGAAAATTTATGGACTAAATTTCATGTGTACTTAATAAAATATAATATTCTTACTTGTTATGATTTTGTTCAATTTATATCTGGAAAAAAGTGGTTTTACATTTATTTAGTTTTTATTAAACAGAAATGGTGAAATGCAGGGAGAGATTCCGGTTCCCTAATTGGTTCTTGACTGTTTCAATTAAAAAACAAGGACCAGTGCTCGCTTCGGCAGCACATATACTAAAATTGGAACGATACAGAGAAGATTAGCATGGCCCCTGCGCAAGGATGACATGCAAATTCGTGAAGCGTTCCATATTTTTTGCTTTATCCCGGGAATGCAGGGTTGCTTCAATATATGGAAATCCATCAATAAAATCCACTACATAAACAAACTCAAAGAACAAAACCACATGGTCATTTCATTGGATGCTGAAAAAGCATTTGACAAAATTCAGCATCCCTTCATGCTTAAAGTCTTGGAGAGAACAGGAATTCAAGGCCCATACCTAAACATAGTAAAAGCAATATACAGCAAACCGGTAGCCAGCATCAAACTAAATGGAGAGAAACTTGAAGCAATCCCACTGAAATCAGGGACCAGACAAGGCTGCCCCCTTTCTCCTTATCTTTTCAATATTGTACTTGAGGTACTAGCTCGGGCAATTCGACAACATAAGGAGGTCAAAGGGATACAAATTGGAAAGGAAGAAGTCAAACTATCATTATTTGCAGACGACATGATCATCTACCTAAGTGACCCAAAGAACTCCACTAGAGAGCTCCTACAGCTGATAAACAAATTCAGCAAAGTGGCAGGTTATAAAATCAACTCAAGCAAATCAGTGGCCTTCCTATACTCAAAGGATAAGCAGGCTGAGAAAGAAATTAGGGAAATGACCCCCTTCACAATAGCCACAAACAGTATAAAGTATCTTGGGGTGACTCTTACCAAACATGTGAAATATCTGTATGACAGGAACTTCAAGACTCTGAAGAAGGAAATGGAAGAAGACCTCAAAAAATGGGAAAACCTCCCATGCTCATGGATCGGTAGAATCAATATAGTTAAAATGACCATTTTGCCTAAAGCACTATACAGATTCAATGCAATACCCATCAAAATCCCAACTCAATTCTTCACAGAGTTAGAAAGAACAATTATCAAATTCTTCTGGAACAACAAAAAACCCAGGATAGCTAAAACTATTCTCAGCAACAAAAGAAAATCTGGGGGAATCAGTATCCCTGACCTCAAGCAATACTACAGAGCAATAGTGTTAAAAACTGCATGGTATTGGTGCAGTGACAGGCAGGAGGATCAATGGAACAGGATTGAAGATCCAGAAATGAACCCACACACCTATGGCCACTTGATCCTCGACAAAGAGGCTGAAAACATCCAATGGAAAAAAGATAGCCTTTTCAACAAATGGTGCTGGTTCAACTGGAGGCCAGCATGCAGAAGAATGCGAATTGATCCATCCTTGTCTCCTTGTACTAAGCTCAAATCCAAATGGATCAAGGACCTCCACATAAAGCCAGACACTCTGAAGCTAATAGAAAAGAAACTGGGGAAGACCCTTGAGGACATCGGTACAGGGAGAAAGTTTCTGAACAGAACACCAATAGCGTATGCTCTAAGAGCAGGAATTGACAAATGGGACCTCATAAAATTACAAAGTTTCTGTAAGGCAAAGGACACCATCAAGAGGACAAATCGGCAACCAACAAATTGGGAAAAGATCTTCACCAATCCTACATCAGATAGAGGGCTAATATCCAATATATATAAAGAACTCAAGAAGTTAGACTCCAGAAAACCGAACAACCCTATTAAAAAATGGGGTACAGAGTTAAACAAAGAATTCTCACCTGAAGAATTTCGGATGGCGGAGAAGCATCTTAAAAAATGCTCAACTTCATTAGTCATTAGGGAAATGCAAATCAAAACAACCCTAAGATTTCATCTTACACCAGTCAGAATGGCTAAGATTAAAAATTCAGGAGACAGAAGGTGTTGGAGAGGGTGTGGAGAAAGAGGAACACTCCTCCACTGCTGGTGGGGTTGCAAATTGGTACAACCACTCTGGAAAGCAGTCTGGCGGTTCCTCCGAAAACTGGGCACCTCACTTCCAGAAGATCCTGCTATACCACTACTGGGCATATACCCAGAAGCCTCCCCACCATGTAATAAGGATACATGCTCTACTATGTTTATAGCAGCCCTATTTATAATTGCCAGATACTGGAAAGAACCCGGGTATCCCTCAACAGAAGAGTGGATGCAAAAAATGTGGTATATCTACACAATGGAGTACTATTCAGCCATTAGAAACAATAAATTCATGAAATTCTTAGGCAAATGGATGGAGCTAGAGAATATCATACTAAGTGAGGTAACCCAGACTCAAAAGGTGAATCATGGTATGCACTCACTAATAAGTGGATATTAACCTAGAAAACTGGAATACCCAAAACATAATCCACACATCAAATGAGGTACAAGAAGAAAGGAGGAGTGGCCCTTAGTTCTGGAAAGACTCAGTGAAACAGTATTCGGCAAAACCAGAACGGGGAAGTTGGAAGGGGTGGGTGGGAGGACAGGGGAAGAGAAGGGGACTTAAGGGACTTTCGGGGAGTGGGGGGGGGGGCTAGAAAAGGGAAATCATTTGAAATGTAAATAAATTATATCGAATAAAAAATTTAAAAAAAAGAAATAAAATAAATAAATAAATAACAAGGACCAATTTCTGGGTGAAGGGAAAAGTTGGAGTTTCTGGTTCCAAGGAGGAAGAGTAGAAACTCAGAGAAAGAGGAGGACTTTTGGCCAGGTTTTGTATTGGGAGACAGGCTACATCCATGTAAGCTCTTGGATAGCTGGAAATGGCAGTCTCCACCACCAATCAATGCCTGAAACTGATTAGCTGAAAGAGCCCAACAATTGTTTGACCTGGCTAGTTTTAAAATAATAATACTGCCTAGTGTTCTTTGTCTGCAGAGCTAAGGTGGGCAGGAGAGAAAGAGAAGCCAGTACGAGAGCTGGTAGCTTGGAGAAGCTAGCTGAGAGGGGCTGGTCAACTGCTGACAGCAGCTTATAAATTTCCTGTCAATTCTCTGTATCCTGCTTTAATAGGAATCAGTTTACTGCCTCAACTAGTGATTTGCATTTTCACTCCCAGGCCTTAGTGAACTTATTCCCTTTTCTCTCCCTTTCACTCCCCTCCTCTCCTACTGAGATTCCTCTCACCATCAACCTCTGTGCACTGTTTAGTTTCTGCTTCTGAGTGAGACTCATGCATTTTCCATTGGGACAAGTGTATTATCCAGTCTCTTTTCATCTGTAGATTATAGTATAATTATCCTGAATTCACTAGGTAGTATCCACTTATAAATGAGAATATACCATATATGTCTATCTGGCTCTGCAGTACTTAACTTGGGAGGGTATTCTCAAATGCCAGCCATTTGTATGCAACTTTCATGATACTTTTGATTTTGAAATCCCTATAATATTCCACTCTGTAGATGTACCACATTTTCAGTATCTTTTTTTTTTCCTGAGGGACATCTAGGTTTTTTTCCTGGTTATTGGTTATTATGACCAAAGCTACAATAAAATAAAAATAGTTGAGCAATTATCCCTGTGGTATAATAGGGTATCATTTGTATATTAGCAGGAGTAATATTGAAGTGCCTTGAGGTAAAACTATTCCTAAGGGTTTTTGTTGTGGTGGTTTTGTTTTTTGTTTTCTGTTTTTTGCTGTTTTTGTTTTGTTTTTTTGTTTTTTTTTTTGTTTTATTCTTTTTTTAGAAACAGCCAAATTGTTTTCCAATGTGATTGTAAAAGTTAGACACCGATCAGAAATTGTGGAGTGTTCCATTTGCTCCACAATATACTCAGTATGTGCTACCATTTTTGATCTTAGCCATTCTTGGTAGTTGGTGGACAGAATCACGGAATGATTTTGATATTCATTTACCATAAGACTAAGAACAGGGCTGGTGAAGATCTTTTCCCAATTTGTTGGTTGCCATTTTGTCCTTTTGACAGTGTCCTTGCGTTACAGAAACTTTGTAATTTTATGAGGTCCCATTTGTCAATTCTTGATCTTAGAGCATAAGCTATTAGTGTTCTGTTCAGGAACTTTTCCCCTGTGCCCATGTCCTCAAGGGTTTTCCACAGTTTCTTTTCTATTAGTTTCAGTGTGTCTGGTTTTACAAGGAGGTCCTTGATCCGGTTGGAGTTGAGCTTACTACAAGGAGATAAGAATGGATCAATTCACATTCTTCTGCATGCTGACCACCAATTGAGCCCGCACCATTTGTTGAAAAGGCTATCTTTTTTCCACTAGCAGAATGGCAACCAACAAATTGGGAAAAGATCTTCAACAACCCTGCATCCAAAAGAGGGCTAATATCTAATATATACAAAGAACTCAAGAAGTTAGATGCCAGGGAACCAAATAACGCTATTAAAAAATGGGGTACAGATCTAAACAAATAATTTTCACCTGAAGAAATTCAGATGGACAAGAAGCACCTTAAGAAATCCTCAACATCATTAGTCATCAGAGAAATACAAATCAAAACAACCTTGAGATTTCACCTCACACCAGTCAGAATGGCTAAGGTTAAAAACTTAGGAGACAGCAGGTGTTGGCGAAGATGTGGGGAAATAGGAACACTGCTCCACTACTAGTGGGATTGTAAATTGTATACCCACTATGGAAACCAGTCTCTCAGTTCCTCAGAAAACTAGACATGACACTTCAGAGGACCCTGGGCATATACCCAGAGGATTCCCTAGAATGAAATAAGGACACATGCTTCATTATGTTCATTGCAGCCTTATTTATAATAGCCAGAAACTGGAAAGAACCCAGATGTCCCTCAATGGAAGAATGGATACAGAAAATATGGTATATTTATACAATGGAATACTGCTCAGCATTTAAAACAATAAATTCACGACATTTTTAGGCAATTGGTTGGAACTGGAAAATATCATCCTAAGCGAAGTAACCCAATCACAAAAAAATACACATGGAATGCAATCTCTGATAAGTGGATATTGATTAGCCCAGAAGCTCTGAATACCCAAGGCACAATTAGCATAACAAATGACTCCCATGAAGAAGTAAGGAAAGGGCCCTGATCCTGGAAAGGCTTGATATAGCATTGTAGGCAAATACCACAACAGAGAAAAAGGAGGGAGGTGATTGGAGAATGGGTGGAGAGAAGAAGGCTTATGGGACATATAGGGGAGAAGGAACTGGGAAAGGGGAAATCTTTTGGAATGTAAACAAAGAATATAGAAAATTAAAAAAAGGAAAAAAATACTAAGAAGAGTAATAATTCTTAGCATCTCAAGGATTCCTCTGTTGAAAATTCTCTCTTCATGTATATATCCTATTTTAATGGGGTTATTTGAATTATTTCTATCCAATTTCTTCAAGTCTTTATAAATTTTGGATATTAGATCACTATTAGAAGTTTGCCTAAATTATTTTCACAGTCAACTTTTATTTTTTTCTCTTTGGCAATATCCTTATCATTCATCCCTCTTTTTGGGTAAATTGCTTTAAAATTCTCTCAATTTACTTTCATGTTGGCCACCTGATTGCTATATATTAGATCTAGTGTGTTTAGGGATATACCTTGCATCCCTGTTCTCACTTGTGGGAAGCGGGCATGGTGGCCAGTCTAAAATAGCGGCTGGGCTGGTTGCCAAGTCACATTACTCAGCAACGCTTTCCCATGTTCCTCTTTAAGACTCATGTACACACTGGAGAAGTGCGCATGCGCCCTTTGATGTCATATTAGGCCACTCCTGGGCCATCGTCTTGATCCTATCATGAGCCTCCACGTGGCGGTCGCTGATTGGTGCAGGCTGGGATATATAACTGGGGCAACAGGCTAGGATAGGGGGCTTTCTGAAGTAACGTTCCTGAATAAACTGCCTTGAGAAGAGTCTCCTGTGCCGTCTCCCATATTCCGCTGGACAGAATTGGTAGCGACAGTGGTGGCCCATACAGGGACCTCAGAACTTGTCACAGTCAGGGCAGCTAGCTGCTAAGTTCCCGGAAAAGTGGGACAAGTGAAAGTTCTCGGTTTAAGAGACAATAAGGTTCCAGGATTGGACTATAACTCATTATGGGTAACATATCTTCTAGTTGATATTTGCTTGCAGTGCTTAAGAGCCTGTTAGAAGCGAAAGGGTTAGAATTGAAAGAATCTACATTGCAGAATTTTCTTTGGGCTGTGAATGAAGTTGCTCCCTGGCTCGCTGTCTCAGGACATTTGACTCTCCCTAGCTGGGATAAGTTGGGAAAGGATATAGATTTTGCTAGGGAGCAAGGAATTGTATGTCTAGTTACACAATCAATATGGAAGCTCGTTTGTTCTTGCCTTGTAAATCAAGAAGGGAAGTGTGCAGCTGAGATTGAAAGAGGAAGTGCAGCTCTTGAGCAAGTGAAAGAGGAGTCCGTGAAGTTGAAAGTCGCCCTCAGCCCCAGGACCACCTTGATGCTTCTAGGACAGGGCCGATTTGCCAATTACCAGACTGGATAGAGGAATGGGGCATAAAATAAAATAAAAAGAGTAAAAGACAAAATAACAGATTTTAGAAACATAGAAGAGAGAGAGAAAGAAAGAAGGAAAATAGATTCAAACTGTCTTAGGGACAATGGGAAACATGGAGACGTCCTGTTTCCTCTATGGGCCCTACTGGAGATATTATTAGTACTGGTTACAAGTGCTCTTTCCTCTCTATGTATTGTGTTTGGTGCACTAATTTGTCGACATGTGTCTGTCCTTGTTTTGTTGTTTGAATGATTGTCCTATGTTTCATGTTGAAAAAATGGTAAAAACTTTATTTCAGGTTGAAAAGAAAAATTGGTAAAATCTTCATCTACTAGAGGTCCATCTCTTGATCCAGTCTTAGTTTACACAGCAGAGGCTGATTTAAGCTTCCCTACATTTAGCTAGGAGTCAGTCAAGCACAGCTAGAGAAAAGCTGCTTTTAAAAGGGCCAGAAGCTTCTCAAGTTCTAGGGCAAGTAGGCAGATGTTTATTACAAAGTGCTTTTTCTATTGAAATTGCAGCTAGAAAAAAAAGACTTTGGTTTAAATTTATAAGATTCATGTAGTGGCTTCATTTTTATTTCTGATTGGTCTTAAAGGTGTAAGTATGTTTTGCATGTCTTGACTATTGAGTATTGGCTTATAAGTTATTGGGCTTGATTAAAAATTATTACATTAGTAACAAAAAAGTTAGTTTAAAACTGGTAACTCAGGGTTGGAGTCATATTAAACAACACATGGCATGACCCAACCCAGGAAAAACAGGCCTCTAAGATACTTCTAAATTAGCATAATATTTCTTACCAACTGAAGTACAGCCTACAGCAGTGCTATGGCAATGTGCTCCCTCTTTGTGGGTATAGCCTAAAATTTCTCCAGCTAAAACGTTGTCTCAATATCCTACCATTGTTGCTCAGTTCGCATTAATGGGAATTCAACAATGTTTGCAGTATTTTGGATCAGAGCCTGCGAGTCTAATTATCCCCTATTCCTCTCAACAATTTGAAGTACTTACAGCCACAGTTGATGATTGGGCTATAGTGCGCTGTATGTTTGGTGGCACTATTGATAATCATTATCCCAAGGATCCATGGTTACAATTTGTTAAAGAATATCCCATAATATTTCCAAAAAGGATTTCCACCATACCTTTGAAAGATAGCCCTGTAATATATACTGATGGCTCAAAGACAGGGGCAGGAGCTTATGTTCTTTCTGGCTCGCCATCAGTAGTTATTTCATTTCCATCTGCGTCGCCACAGGTAATTGAGCTGCAAATAGTAATGTGTGTCTTTGAACGGTTTCTCGATTCCTTCACTTTGATTTCTGATTCTTTATATGTTGTCAATATTTTAAAACATTTGGAGATTACGTGACAAATAAATTTCAAAAGTACTATTGGGGATTTTTTTGGTCCAGTTACAAGCCATGATTTGGCAAAGAGATCATCCGTTTTTTGTAGAACATATTAGAGCACATACTGGATTTCCAGGACCATTGGCCGAAGGTAATGATTTGGCAGATAGAGGCTCTTGCTCTATTTTTACTTTTTTAAATTCCACTCCTTTTGATTGTGCTCAAAAGTTTCATTCCAATTTTCAGGTAAATTCAAAGACGTTAATGGCTAAATTTAAGATCACTAGGGAAGAAGCCAGGGATATAGTAAAAAGTTGTACCTCCTGTGCCCCTTTACTTCCTCAAGCCTCTTTGGGTGTTAATCCACGAGGCTTGTGCCCTTTGCATGTTTGGCAGATGGATGTGACTCATATACCAGAATTCGGAAGATTAAGATTTGTGCATGTTTCTATAGATACTGCCTCTGGTGTAATTTTTGACTCCTTCCATAGTGGGGAGGTTATTAAACATGTTATTGCTCACTGCCTGGAGGCTTGGAGTGCATCGGGTATGCCCAGCTCTCTGAAAACCAATAACGGTCCAGCATATACTTCTTCATCTTTTGTTGCCTTCTGCCATTTATGGGGATTTCCTTAGTACATGGCTTACCCTATAATCCTCAGGGTCAGGGTATCATCGAATGTGCCCATCGCACATTCAAAGAATGTCTTCTTAAACAAAAAGGGGGAATTGGCCAAGGCAGAACCCCTAAAGAACGTGTCTCTTTTGCTCTTCTGACTTTGAAATTTTTTCAATGGGATATACAAGGGCGCTCCGCTGCTGAGCGTCATGCTTATCCTGATACCACTGAAAAGGGACAAATGATGTGGAAGATATTTTGACGGGCAAATGACATGGTCCTGACCCTGTATTAATCTGGGCAAGAGGGTCTGTTTGTGTCTTTCCACAGCATCAAGACAAACCACTGTGGATCCCTGAAAGATTGACGTATGTAATAGCCAAGCAACCTATTTCACAGCACAAGGAAGATGAACCCATGGATATTGTTGGTGGGACTGCTCCTACTGATGCTTCCTGCCTTACCTTTTGATGGAGATATAGCTGCCTTTCAGGACCAAAGCCATGTCCCATCTGAAGGAGTGGGCAGGCATTGGGTCCCTAGCCATATGCCTGACTCTGATTAGCTTCCTCATGTTGAGGTGTCTGTGTAAAATGAGGACGAGACAGTCGAGATAACAAGCGCTAATGGTGCAAGCCTTCGCGGCTATTGAGGTGGGTTAATCCCCTCAAGTGTGGCTTGGCAGGCTAGAGAAGTAGTCAATGACGGGTAAGATCTCGTGGACATCTTACCAACCTAAGACAGAGAGCAAACCAATGCTGTTTGTATCTTGATGACAGGTAAGGAACAGTGTTGCATGGGAAAACCTTAGTCAGGCATTCTCTCTGCCATTTTTGTAAAATAGAGAAGGAGGAAATGTGGGGAGCAGGCATGGCTGCCACTCCAAAATGGCACCTGGGCTGGTTGCCAAATCACATGACTCAGTAACGCTCCCCCACGTTCCCCTTTAAGAGTCACATATGCACTGGAGAAGTGCGCATGCGCCCTTTGACATCATATTAGGCCACTCTCGGGCCATCGTCTCGATCCTATCATGAGCCTCCATGTTGCAGTCGCTGATTGGTGCAGGCTGGGATATATAACTGGGGCAACGGGCTAGGATCGGGGGCTTCCTTAAGTAACGTTCCTGAATAAACTGCCTCGAGAAGAGTCTCCTGTGTAGCCTCCCTTATTCTGCTGGATGGAATTGGTAGCAACACTCATTAGGGCATTTTAACCTGAGAGACGGTTTAATTCTGTCAAAGAACTTTCAACATCTAATGTGATGGTCTTGTGGTATTTTTCTTTTTGTTTGTTTTTATCTTGGATTACATTGATGGATTTTAACTTATGGCCCATCCCTAGAATGGTACCTACTTGATGGTGGTGAACTATATTTTGCTGTATTTCTGGATTCTTTTTTCAAGCATTTAATTGAGTATTTTTACATCAGTATTCATAGAAGATACTGGTGTGAAGTTCTTTTTCTTAGTTTAGTCTAGGTGTTCTTTATGAATCATAGTGACTATGGCCTAATAAAATGAATATGACAGTAATCCTTCTGTTTCTATTTTGTGGGATATTGTGAGGAGTATTGGTTTTAGCTCTTCTTTGAACATTGGTAGAATGTTGTGCTAAAAGTATCTATCCCTTTGCTTTTTTTTTATTTTGAGAATTTTGATTCTCAAAATTCTATTTCATAGGGGTTATATGTCTCTTCAATGGTTAATCTGATGTTGAGTTAAGTTTGGCACATGGTATCTTTAGAGAAAACCATCCATTTTATAAATATTTAAAGTAAAACAGACTGTTCTTTGTATTTCTTTGTCATCTATAATTAACTCACCCTGCTCATTATGATTTTGTCTGTCTCTTTATCTGTTAGTTACTTTGACTGAGAGTTTCTTTTTCTTATGGATTTTCTGAAGATGTCAGGTCTTAGATTTTTAGATTCTTTGTATTATTTCCATTGTTTCTATTTGATTAATTTGAGGACTAATTTTGATTATTTTCCACCTTCTATTCCTGTTTTGTGTGTTTGCTTCTTTTTTTTTCTAGCGCTTTCATATATATTTTCAATTTATGGTATGAGAACGTTATGCTTCCTCTGTAGAAACACACAGTGCTATGCACTATTCTTTTTTGTCTCCCATTGGCTTTGGTAGGACAATGATAATGATGATGGATGATGATGATGATGATGATGGTGATAATGATGATGATGATAACGATGATGATAACTATCATTAAATCTTCCTTTACATTCCCAACAATACCTCACTCTGAGTTCACTAATTCCCACCTTTCTCTATAACATACCTCCTCTGATATCTTCAAATAGATGTCTCCACCACCTCTCCCCAAACCCACCAGATCACCCATGTCCTTTGTCCTCAAGTCTCTCAATGGTTGGGTGCATCTTCTTTCACTGAAGTCAAACAGGCAGTCCTCTTCCATATAACTGTCATGAGCCTCATACAAACTTGTGTATGCTGCTTGGTTAGTGTCTCAGTGTCTGTGAGATTACTAGTGTCCAGGGTATTTGAGACTGCTGGTGGTCTTATGGAATATCCCTCTACCTAAGCTTCTTCCAGTTTTACCCTAAATCAAACCCATAGGATCCAGCTTCTGTCCATTGGGTCGGAGTAAGTATCTGCATCAGACTCTTTCAGCTCTTTGTTGGGCCTCTTGGAGGGCAGCCATGCCATGCTATCATATTTTGGAACATTATAGCATCAGTAACACTGCCAGGCACTTGAACCTCCACTGGAGATGCATTCTAATCTGGGCGTGTCACTGGACATCTTCTACATCAGGCTCTTCTCCATTTTTATCCCTGCAGTTCCCCTTGACAGGGACAATTCTGACTCAGATCCAAAAATATATGATGGAAAAGATAAATCTCAATAAATGTTTTTTTGTCTTACTGGAAGAATGTAAATAGAAAAATGAAAATAGATAAATATTTGTCACCTTCCACAAATCTCAAGTTGAAGTGGACCAAGAACATAAAACCAGATACACTGAATGTACTATAAGAAAAGTGAGAAAGAGTGCTAAATACATTGTCATGAGGGGAAATTTCTTAAAGAGAACTCAGATAGTTCAGGCTCTAAAATCAAGAACTGGTAAATGTAAGCTCACGAAAATGAAAAGGTTCTGTAAGGAAAAGGATATAGTCAATAGGATCAATTGCTAACCTACAGAATGGGGGGAAAGTCTTCACTAACCTGACATCAGAAAAAGGACTAATATTCAAAATATATGTAGAACTCAAGAAGCTAACCGCTAAATATACAAACAACCCAATCCAAAAATAAATAAATAAATAAATAAATAAATAAATAAATAAATAAATAAATAAATAAATAAATAAAATAGTGGGATATAGAACTAAACAGATAATTCACAAGAAAAAGGATTCTCAAATGGCTGAAAAGCCCTTAAAATGTACAAAGTCCTTAGTGATCAAGGAAATACAAATCAAAATAATCCTGAGATTTCACCCATACACCAATAAGAATTGCTAAGATTTAAAAAAAAAAGCTCAGGTGACAGCACATGTTATTGAGGATGCAGAGAAAACTAACCCTTCTCCAATACTCGTGGGATTACAAACTGGTATAATCACTTTGGAAATCAATCTGGAGGTTCCTCAGAAAGCTGGAAATAAATATACCTGAAGACCGAGATGTAACGCTCTTGGGCATATACCCAAAAGTGCCTCACTATGCTACAGAGGCATGTGTTCCTGTATGTTCATAGCAACCATATTTGTGAATACCAGAAGCTGGAAACACCAAAGATGTCTCACAACAGAAGAATAGAAACAGAAAATATGCTTCATTTACATAATATAATACTACTCAGCTATTAAGAAGAAGGACATCACTACTTTTGCAGGCAAATTGATAGAAGTAGAAAATATCATCCTGAGTGAAGAAACTCAGACCCAAAAGGAAAAACATGGTATGTACTTATTTATATGTGGATATTAAACAAAAAAGGAGAGAATACCCAGGATAAAATCCACAGAATTCAAGAAAGTTAACAATTGGAAAGGCCCAAGTAAGTTTGAACTTCCTTTAAAAACCGCTTTCATTTTGTACCATGAATTTGAAAATAGTGTGCCTTCATTTTCATTGAAAACTAGAGTTTCATATTTTTTTCTTTATTTCTTCCCACACCAAGATATCCTAAAATAGAGAGTTGTTCTGTTTCCACACCTGTTCAGGTGTTCCGGTGTTTTTGTTTTTATTGAAGTCCAGCTTTGTTTCATGGTGTTATGATAAGATACAATAAGTTATATAAGTATGCTTCTATCTGTTGATGCTTACTTTGTGGAAAACTGTATGGTAAATTTTGGAGGATTTATGATGTGCTGAGAAGAATGTGTATTCTTTGTGTATAGGTGAAATACTCTGTAGCTTTTAGTAAGGTCCTTGTTATTTATAACCTCTATTAGTTTCATTGTTTTCTATGTTTAGTTTTTGTCCCAAGAACAGTTGGTGAGATTTAGGTGTTGAAGTTTCACAGTATTTAAGTGTGATGTTTAATGTTTGATTAGAATATTAGTATATTTCTTTTGAAAATTTAGATGTCCTGGTTTTCGGTACATAAATGTTCAGGAATGAGGTATCATCTTGACATATTTCTCTTCCATGAGTATGACAGGGCCCTTCCATGCATCTTTTGATCACGTTTAGTTGAAAGTCCATTTTATTCGATATTCAAATGGCTATTCAGTTTTCTTCTTTAGTCTATTTCCTTGGAAAACGTTTTGTCAGCCCTGTATTCTGAGGAGGTATATTTATTGTATGGAACAGGATGCGTGATCATGTTTTCAAATCATTTGGTTAGCCGCTGATTTTATTGGGAACTCAATTAACAATGTTGAAAAATATTATGGACCAGTAGCTGATAATTCCTATTTTTTATATTGAATGTGGTGTTGTTGGAGTGTGTATATGTGTGTGCAAGCCTGTGCAGGTGCATATTCATGTGCGTGTGTGTGTGCGTGTGTGTGTGTGTGTGAATGTGTGTGTGCGTGTGTGTGTGTGTGTGTGGAAGAGAGAGAGAGAGAGAGAGAGAGAGAGAGAGAGAGAGAGAGAGAGAGAGAGGAGGGAGGGAGAGAGAAAGAGAGAGAGAGAATGTGTATATTTCTGTGTATATATTTAAATTTTTACCATTGAGAATTTGGTTCATTTAGGAGTCTGAGATAGAATCAGTGGATTTTTACAAGTTGTGTGTTATTGGGGATGTCCTTGTTGCTTTTAGGGATTTTGTTGAGTACTCAGGTGTATTCTGATAGGTATGCCTTTGTTTGTTACCTGAATATTTCCCCTTGCAGTTTTTAATATTCTTTCTTTGTTTTGATTATCATTTTATGGATGGATTTTTTCTGGTCCATTCTGATTGCTCTTTGGTAAACTAAAAATTCACTTAGTTTGTGTTTTCTTTATTGCTTCTATTTCCAATTGAGGGTCTCAAGAGTTCTGTTTATTTCTATCAGCTGTATAGTTTTATTTTCCTGTATTTATTTAAGAAATTTGTTCCCCTTTTAAAGGCTTGTAATTGTATAATTGTATTTTGCTGTATTTCTTTTAGGAATTTATTCATTTCCAATTTAAAGTTTAGTATGTGCTCTCAAGATACAATATTTCCTTGGACTTTGTTGATAGTGTTCTTTCATGCACTTTAAGCCATTCTGTTCTCCCTCGATGTTCCTACTGAAGCAGGTATTGGGGGTGGGGGTGGGGGAAAATTATCCTTAATAATACTGGTATGGTAAGTTTCTGATATGTATCCTTGATATAGACAATAAAACACAGGGAACTATGAAAATTTTCACTAGTTGTACATGACCCTCGGCACATGAATAGAAGGTAATTGGGTGAGTGAACCTGTTAGAGATGTTACCAGACAATGGAAGACCAGGAAGAGGGCAGATTTCACAGATCAGCTGTTTGTGCACCAAAAGTCTTGGGATACAGATGAAATGGATTCTAGAAGCATACATTTGTACAGGAAGATTATGTAATCTTTATTGTTCCAGATCAGAAATTCTGAAGAAGGTAGGCAATGATGTATCCAGGCAAAGAAAGTCTAAGAGACAGAAAGCTACTCAGGGCATCAGGGATTATCCCAGAGGCGCTATAGAAAGGCATCATGGGTGCTGGATGTAAATCTAAACTGTATGATTCCAGGTCAATATTTTTCATGGAAGTGGGAAGAGTTGTGGCCAAAAAATGGAGGTCCAAAGTACAGATAGCTGCTCAGGCAGCTTGGCATCAATGAATGGACATTGATAACCTACAAATGAAGCCTCCTAAAACGTGTTTTCATCACCTAACACATGATCCAGTCATTTTAGATCATGCATCAGATCCCTGAATGATGAAAATATTCCTTGTTTTTCAGATTGTTGAACTGAAGACATTTTCCTCTTTCCAAATTCTACATGGAGATTCCAAGACATGCTAATACATGAATCATCTCAAAATTTAATTGCAGGCAATGAATCTGCAGTATGGTCTTCTCAAATGATACAGACAAAATATTTAACCTATGACATAGCACACATCTTCTCTCAAACGTGAGAAACATGTATAGCAGCAGGTAGAATTTAGCAATGGAATGTAATCCTTTGAATTATTAGAAAATCAATACCTTTTGTAGAATTGTTGTTATTCTGAAACAATTAAAATTTTTCTTGAGGACAATACTCTATATAATTGTACTTACCATGCCCTGTAGTCAAAGCCTTCTATTTATTCTTTTTGGTTTTGTAAATTGAGCATGAATAATGCAGAATTTGCTTTCTTTAATGACCTGTCTTTGAGTTACATCACCTTCCACATTTCTTTCAAACTTAGCAAGATTGTAAAAAAAAAAATGTTGTATATAAGACATTGCCCATCACCATGCACTGCAGGAAGGCAGAATACAGCATGGTGTTCAAGTGTGGTAGAAAGTTTAGAGAGAAAGAGAAGTGGGAATGTTTGGAGCACTAGTAAAACAGACAACTGGGAATTGAAGGGTAGTGTAAAAGGTTATATATGTGAACTACTTCTTGAGTACATGGTGATGTCTTATACTGCCACCGAGAGCCATGTCAGTGTCAATGACCTTGTGTCAGAAGAGGTCTATGTCATTGTCCATGGTAAATGGACCACCAAAGGATATGAAAATATTACTGCTCTGGGCTATTACCTTTTGTCATGCTTATGTCAGAGACATAGCACAGAGATGTAACCACTCAGCACAGGCTGAGACACAATGAAGACCTGTCCCTCCCATTTGCCTATGCATTTTGAGAGAGGTAGTTTCTTAGGGCATGAGAAAGAGTGATCTGAAAAGATGTAGCTAGCTCCAGCATTCTGGAGAGCTGGTCCCACCTCTCACCACTGTGATAGAAAAGATCTGGACCTGCACTATGCAGGCTACAGCCCTAAGGAATGAGGCTCTGAACCATGCCTGGCTTTGTATTGAGAGAGCAGACCTGTAGTTGTGGGCCAGGAAAATTCGCCCCTGTGATAAAAGTATAAGAATGCCAGTCCCATCCAAATCAGCAGCTGCAGGGAGAATATATGTCTCTACTGTTCATCTTGGAAAATCAAGGGAGATCCTGGTATGATAGATTCAAGAAAGCTACTGGAGGGCTGACCCACCCACTAGAAAGCAGGCCGAAATTCAGCAAGTAGAGTAGGTCTACCCGACAATCTATTTTTCCTATGAACTTCTGATGTTTGTACAGAGAATTCTTCTACCAAACAAAAGCTGCAGTATTTTATGATGAAGGGAAATTACAGAATATTTTACAGAAGTTCTGGTGAGAAAGATATGTTAGTAGTGTAGCTGATGCCAGATCTCTGGAACCACACTAATAATTCACTGAAATGAACATTTGCAAGTAAAAATATTTGGTATAAATCACAAGCATTATTTAACACACCACAGATCTTTCTAATTGTTTTAAAAAAATAATTGAAATATTTATTTTGGAGAGAGATTTGAAGGACAGAGGTTCTATAAATAGGCAGGGAGATCATTGGTATTTGAGGCATGAATTCATAGTCACACAAAATAAATAAAAGGTACTTAAAGTCCTGGTGCTTATGAGACAGTTATGCGGGGCTATCATCAGTATTGATTTTCTTAAATAAATATAGAGGGAAGGTAATCCTGTGTTAGATATAATATGAATACCTTTCTCTCCAAATTGGGCTATTGTCCATGTCATATTTAGGAGAGTTGTCTACAGAGACATGGGCATGCTTTGCTTGCAGAATTCCATATTATACTCACTTCTATTTATCAGAGATCATTTTATTCTTCCCATTAGAGATGAATCCATGAATGGAATGGTCTAGAATACCATTTAGAAATTTTGGACTTTATAGAACTATGGTTGTTGCCCAAATCTTGACTATGTTAAATTTTACTTGCAGAAATAGAGCAGGATTGTGATTTAGAGGGAGCCAAGCACTTGTTTTTGGAACATGTGCAAGTAAAACAGATGGTTGGACTAGAATATATACTTGTGAATTGTTTATGTAAAGTTCTCATGGGTTTATAAACCACTGTCCCAATTTCCTTTTCTGCATTCTCTTTAATAGCTGAGTCCTTCACTGTATCCCTGAATACGTGACTTCAAAAATTGACGCAGCATAGGACCTGACAAGCTTAGTCAATGAACTATTCTCAAGAGAGGAAGTGAGGATTGAAAAGAAATATGCAAATAGACAACACTATAACATTACTCCAGCCAGTGCTGAGGCTGAATCAAGTGTATTTTTCTCCAGCCTGCTTTTATACTGCTCTAAGTACATGCAAATACTAAGATCATTTCTAGTTCAAGGAACTACCATCTTGCTTCTGCTTTAATCCTGATTCACTTCTTGTATTTGCAATCTGTTTTTAGAATACCAAAATCCTGTAATGCTCAGAGGCTACAAAACAAAAGTTAGTTGATAAACGACTATAACTGGCATACTGGGTTTCAATACACTAAGACTATTAGAAAGTATGCAATCAATACAACTTATATTAAATACTGTAGGAGAAACAAGAGTAATTTTATCATGACCAATTAGTAAAACAATAGGAGCCTTAACACATGCACCAAGAGTTGTTAGAAATCTAGACCCAGTCCCAATTTTATCCAATGCAAACCTAACATCATGCAAGTCAGTTGTGAATTTTAAAATATGTCTCTGAAAATGTCCAGAACCAGCCTTCGAAATAAAGATTTCCCTTTCTTATTTTCAAAAATTGGATTGATTTCTAGATACATCCATGATTGAGTTAGAATAACTAGTCATATTAAAGGAAAGAGAAGAGTCATTATAACTTCCCTTTTTGATTAATTTTTCTAAAGCACTTTCCACAGTCTCCATGTAATCTGTATCCAAAGGACTAATAAGCTTGAAGCAAGGTGGCTTGTCCAATCTGGGATATAGAAAAGCTAAGCTGGATCAGGAACATATTCCCAATTTATCTTCCTTGTCACCATTGTCAAGGTACTCAGCAAGCTCCAGGCAATCCTGTAGTTCTTAAATGTCATATAAAGTAAGTAACAGTGGGACCTCTTATATTCAGTTGTTTTTGCATGAATAATTGCAAAATTTGAGAATTAGATGTATCTAAAATAGAAACAGTTTCAAGAAATTTTAAACCATGAGTTATATATTGGCTGTCAGTATACAAATTGAAACCTTTGTTAACATTTCAAAAATAGTGGCTTCAACATGTAAATCAATTATTTGTGTTATAGAAGGGGGAAAGTCAAGAGAATAAGCAAGTGATCCAAATACATGTGGTGAATTCCCATTAAATAAACCATCTGTAAATATAATGAGTGCATTTTCTATGGACTGCATCCAGAAATTTACAGGAAATACAAAAGCATACAAAGAGGCAAATTGGAACATCTACTGTTTTGGAGAATGATTATCAATTTTGCAAGAAAAGTTTGCACATGCATAGCCCAAATATCAGTAGTCTGCAATAACCAGTTTAACTGCTGTATAATAAAGAATACATCAGCTTCTTTTCCAAAATAATTTCATGATTCTATCCAACAATTCTTTATTGTAACATCAAGTGCTTCATAATAGGGTTTTCAAGCTTTACTTGGAAATAAAATAAGATGAATCAAAAACAGCTGTTCTCTCAAGATATATTTCCTTGGATTTTGTTTATTGTGTTCTTTCGTGCACCTTAAGCCATCAGGTTCTCCCTGGATGTTCCTGTTAAACTAGTTATTTGGGTGGGGGGCAGTTATACTCAATGATCCTGGTGTTGTAGGTGTCTGGTATGTATCCTTGATATAGACAGTGAAACACATAGAGTTGTAGAAATCTTTCACTAGGTGGACATGGCCTGCATACATGGGTGAGGGATCCAGTTTTAGAGGGTACCAGACAATGGAAGTTCGGGAGGAAAGCAGACTGAACAGATCAGTTGCTTTTGTCCCAGAAGACTTGGCTTGCAGATGAAATGAATGATAGAAGGGTAAATAGGTGCAGGAAGGAAATCTGTTCTTTATGGTTTCAGACCAGCAGTTCTGAAGAAGATGGCATTGCTCAAGGACATGCTATTTTTGAAGAAAGGCTCTACTTTTCTCTTCACAGAAAAGGAGATTAGACTCTGGACCATGTACAGAATTATATGGATCAGATATGGCAGAGGGAGACTCCCTGAATAACTAGAAAACATCAAGGGAATCAAGCAGGACAGATAAAGATTCATTGTGTCACCCTTCATTTGGCATACATGTAGACTTATGATCAGTGTACTGGCTAGTTTTGTGTGTCAACTTGACACAGGCTGGAGTTATCACAGAGAAAGGAGCTTTAGTTGGGCAAGTGCCTCCATGAGATCCAGCTGTGGGGCATTTTCTCAATTAGTGATCAAGTGGGGATGGCCCCTTGTGGGTGGTACTACCTTTGGGCTGGTGCTCTTGGGTTCTATAAGAGAGCAGGCTGAGCAAGCCAGGGGAAGCAAGCCAGTATGAAACATCCCTCCATGGCCTCTGCATCAGCTCCTGCTTCCTGACCTGCTTGAGCTCCAGTCCTGACTTCCTTTAGTGATGAACTGCAACAGGGGAGTGTAAGCTCAATAAACCCTTTCCTCCCCAACTTGCTTCTTGGTCATGATGTTTATGCAGGAATAGAAACCCTGACTAAGACAATTGGTTATTATTAAAATTGGCTGATAAAAGAAGACAGCTATTTTTCACTTTCCAAAACAAGGAGCAGAACTTCATTGTTAATAGTATGTACACAATACAGAGACTAACACAATCTATGCAGATATCTCAATGGTACTTAAATTTGTCTTGAGATTTACATATAAAAATGGATACAGTTTCATGAGATTCTTCCTCAGATATTCTGAACCCATCTGCGTGGATTACATATGTCTTGGATTCCAGTTTGTCTTGCCTCATTCAACCTTTCAGATGGAACTAATCAGAACTTCAGTCAAGCTCTGAGCTTTCTCTGATGCCTAGAAACAATTGCTGGCTTGGATTTATATGGTCTAACCAAATATCCTATTTTTATCCCCCCTCCCACTTAAAAGATATTTTGTCATGTCTGTTCAGCCACAAAAAATTATGAAGAGTTGTCAGCCCTATTTCCTGTATTTGTGGTGGATGGTTATGGCTATTTTATGAATGATAGATGTGTTGCCATTTTAAGGGATTCTTTACAATTTTTTAGCTTTGAACAGAGAAGGAACTAGAGAACTTAAGCTCAGGGATTCTATCTTTACTTTCGTCTTCTCTATCCTTCCTTATTAGGTAGGGTAAAGAGGTTGGAAGAGAAAAAAGGGAATATAGTAATATCATACAAATTAGAGGAGTAGGAAAATAGAGATAGGTTATTAAATTTACTCTTAAGGAATTGCATAATCATCTCTTATATTGGTAGACTTTTTATAATTAATGCAAATTTAAGTTATAATTTTACATTGGTACGCAATTTGTAGATTGGTGAAGATTTACAGTTTTCATTGCTGTGATTTATATTTGATACAAGATTTATAATTAAGAGTTACACGTTGATAGGCATTGTGCCTGTGCAACTCATCTAAGAATAGGAGGCTTGGTCCCAGTCATTTTAATAACTGCCATTACAAACAGACTGACTTGCCGTCCACCTCTTTGTGTTTCTTGTGCCCCCTCACCCCCTTCCTTGGTAGCTCCAGGAACCCTTTTGTCTGTCCTGCACGTTGGGACACTCTGGTGCCCAACAGTGAGGTACCTGTGGAGTGACTGGGAAGAGGGAGGCCGTAGGAAGAAAAGAAAAAAAAGAAAGAAAGAAGGACCTTTTGAGTTCAGTTCCAGGAGTGGATTAGGTCAAGGCATGGTTGACTCTCCTGCTCTTGGCCAGGTGAAAATCTCCATGGCAATGTCGTCTCGGAAGGTGAGACCCCAAGGGGCAAGTATTTATTCAGCCTATTTTAAGGCTCGAGACACAAGGGGCTGGGTTAAGAAAAGGAGATCTTAGATACTTCTTTGAGAAGCACTTGGGGTCTTAAGTATTATGTCGGAAAAATTGTACCGGTTCCCAGAGGAATGAACCATAGATAAGAAAACATGGGCTAGGGTACGTAATTGTTTTAGAGATTACTATGTAACTTTTGGTCTGGGGAAAAAATTCCAGTTATTGCCTTTAACTACTGGTCTCTTATTAATGACATTATTCAGAATTCCCCCTGCTTCCAGGATCTAGTTCTCTGACAAAGTGCTTGTCTGGACACTGTCTCTGTGCTCTCTTATCCCTCCCGCCTCTGATAGTTATGGAGGAGGGACATTTAAAATGGTCTCTCTCTATGTCTGCTCTTTTCCCTAATTTCTCAAAAAGACCAAAGTCTATCTTTCTCTACAAACTTTGAAATCTAGTCATAATTCAGGTGCTGATACTCTATCACCAGGGAGGAAGCCAACTTGGAGGAGAAAGCTGCCAGCAGAAGAGCCATTGAAGAAACTTCTTCTCTGACAAATGGTAGAGAGATGCAAGGAGCAAGTAGCCCTCTTAAAGGAGCTAGAAGAGTTAGAGAGACGGGTGGTCATTCTAAATTCAGGACTCTTACAAGCCCCTTGACTTTAAAATTTTAGAAAAATTGAAGTCCACAGTCACAGCCTATGGGTGAACTGCTCCCTTCACTTTGGCACTTAGAATCTTCCACTGAGGGCATGCTCACACCTGAGGAATTTATCCAGCTTGCCTGAGCTGAGCTCTCTGGGGGAGAAGTTGTTCTTTGGAAGTCAGAGGCTGCTGAAGCAGCAGCCGGAGAAACCGAAAGTAAAAAAATTCCTGGGCTCTCATCCCCTCCCACCTCTGTCCACATGGTCATGATTGGTCTCTACTTATCTACACTCTCTGTGATTTTTCTCTGCCTCCACTACCCCATTTACTCTCATCCCACGTTCTGAATAAACTTTATTCTATACCACGTCTGTTTGTGTCTGCCTAGGCACCCCACATTCCTTCCACTGCTATATACCACATTCTTTAAACCTCTTTCTTTTTTTATGAACACAGCAGAAGTTTAAAAAAAAAAGCAGGTTGCTGGGGAGTAACTATCAGTGGCTACCAATGTGCTTCCCTTTCCTTCTCTGGCAGAATTCCGAGAAGAAACAAAAATCAAAGAGTTAAACCTTAAACAGGAGAGAGAGAAAAAAACAGGTTTCAGGAAAGCAGTTTTTCCACCTGCAGGATGTGGTATCAAAAAAAAAAAATGGTTAAAAGCTATTTCAAAACTCTCCTGGGGAAGAAAGGAAAGCTGGAGATGGCCTGCTCCCCTTCTGGATCCTATTGGAGATATCCTTAGTTCTGTTTAGGATATTTGGATCTCTTTGGGACATCAAGTTCCTTCTCTGTCTATTGTCTGTCTTTGGTGCACCAAAACTTGTCCATATATATGTCAATTTATGTTGTCTTTTTGATTGGCTGAATGACTGCTGTATTTATGTTTGATGTTAAAAAGTAAAAAAAAAAAAAAAAAGGTTAAAAAACAATTATCTGCTGGCAGTCCTGCCAATTGCTGTTTACAAGGTGGAAGCTGATATAAGGTGCTTCACATTCTTAATTAAGAGTCAAAAACAGCTGGAAAAAAATCCGCTACTTAAAGGGCCAGCAGTTCTGGGACAAGAGGACTAATAAATACTTCTAGAAAAATTTTCTACAATGGTTAAGATTGGGTTCAAAGTGCTTTATTCTCTTGAAATTACAGCTGAAAAGAAAATCAAAAATTGTGTTTGGTTTAAATTTATGAGATTCGTGTGATTGCTTCATTTTTATTTATAATTGGTCTTAAAGGTATAAATGTTTTGCATGTCTTGATTATAGACTATTAGCTCATAAGTTATTATACACAACTTAAAAGGTATAATGATGGTAACAAGGGTAAGTTTAAAACTAAAAATTCAGGGTTAGAGCTATCTTAAGCAACAGGTGTTATGACAACTCCATTAAAGCTGGCCTCTAAGATATTTCTAAATTGGTATAATGGTTTATGTGGTTCTTATCCTAAAAGTCAGACTTATAAGAAATAAGATTTTAAATAATGTCTCTTCAATAAGTTAAACTGTCATACATTCAATCATACAAGCTGAAAAACAAACTTTGCAATATGAAGATAATGTGTTTGCCATTAATTTTAAGTAGAAAAGATTGTTTAAAACTGGGTTTTGCTTTCAAAAACTGTAGTTATACTTTAATATTACAGGTTTCTTTTGCTATTTGACCTTCTTACAATGGGGTCTGGTTACAGGCTGCTCCATGAAGGACTGGTGAGTGTAGGTCTGGCCTTGTCTTGCAGGCCTCACCTAGAGAGTTTCTGGCTAAAAGAATATTTTTAACAGATTTATATAGATGTAATTCAAAATAAAGTTCAACTTTAGATCTGTGAAAGATCAATAAAGATATAAAGACATTGCGAAGGCATTAAAATCTGGCCTGCCTCCTATATACAAGATTATATTAGATTTAAAGGGTTTTTTTTTTTTTCCTTTGTGGATCCTGCAAAGTTTTTCCTCAAGAAATGGCTTGCTCTTTACAACGGACTTTTAAAATTTTTAACTAAATGATTTTTCAAAGGTGTTAAGATAAATTCTTTGGCTAAGACACTGCATTAAGCTTGCCACAAGAGGATTTTAGCATCTGATGTTCTCAAGGTAAATGCAAAATAAATATTGAGAGACATAACTTGGAGAAAACTACCGTAAGTATTTGTCAACAGTTTATTCTATATGTTCACTTCCATTCCTTAACAAAGAGAACATTAATGTAAAATCTCTACAAGCAAAGTTTTAACATCCTCCAATAAAGATTTGGTGTGATAATAAAGTGTTATAAGATAAAATCATGAAGATATTTTAAAAGAATGTTTTAAGAACCTGATGAAATATTTGTTTCTTGTTTTAAAACAGCAATCAATGCTAGTAAAACAGGAGTTGTAAGAGATAGCATGAAAACAGTCAGAGAAAGACTAGAAAAATGTAAGAGACAAAAAGAACAAAATGAAAGTTGGTATAAAAACTGGTTTTCCACCTCTCCATGGCTCACTACACTTTTGCCTAGTATCCTACGACCCTTTGTAGGTCTATTATTGTTATGTTCTTTTGGACCATGGGCTTCTAAACACCTCACTGCCCTGATTAAAAAGCAGGTAGATGACTTGGCAGCCAAGCCTATTCAAATATATTACCATTGTTTGGCTATGGAGGATCAAGAGATGGCTACCCAGCCCCCCTCCCCCCCCCCCGGCAATTACGGAACATCCCAAATAGCATACTCAAGTGCCTGGTCAGAGATAGTGCTCCTGTCACAGCCATTGCAGCCAGGACTCCAGAAGGAGCCCACAGGCTGGAGTCACCAATAAACAATAAAGATACTGAGCAATTGCTGATGACAGGCAACTTCCCAGGACCTCATCCACCTAAGACAGGGGTCTCTAGAGGCTGGTAGAGACAACCAGGGATAGGGAAGGATGATGGTTAGCGAGACTGGTATGATCCTAAGAGAGGCCCTGCTCCATTATATTGGTGCCTCATCTGCTTCTCATCAATGGTTGTCTGACTTCTGCTCTCTTTAATACAGAGAAGGAGGGATTCCAGGAGCCATTCTCACAGAGATCTCAACCTCCCCCTCCTCTCAGCCATTTCCAGCTTGCTTTCTCTAGGCTGCCTTTAGAAAGAAATGTACTAGTTTAAAGATTAGCCATGTGAGCTAGATGGTCAGTACATGCTGAAATCACCTGAGTGGGCTCAAACAAATGAAGCTCACCTGTGGCTAAGTAACCATAGCAACTCCTTTCCACTTTACCTCCTCATGATCAAAATATGATGCCAAGTTCCTACTACACCTGCCAAATCTTCACTGAGATCCTGAGAGACAATTCTGAGAAACTGTTCCTGAGATATGATGCTAGCCCCCTGAGATTGTTCCCTGAATACAAATGACTTTACCCCTTCACCCCTCCCCATACCTGCTTGCTTGCCTTTATAACGCCTTGTGTGAAAATTAAAGTTTTACAGCTTGATTGGAAGACTGACTTGCTGTCTGCCTCTTTGTGATTCTTGCTCCCCCCCCCACTCTTCCTAGGTAGCTCCAGTAACCCTGTTGACTGTCCTGCAGGTCTGGACAAGGAGGGATTGTGGCCGGGTTTTGTATTGGGAAAGAAGCTATGTCCATGTAAGATCTTTGGTGGCTGGCAATGGCAGCCTTCACCACCAGTGGATGGCTGGAATTGGTTCTCTGACAATAGTGCAGCAATTATTCTATCTGGTTAGTTTTAAAGTAATTAAGTTGCCTAGAGTGCTTCTTCTGAAAAGCTAAGGTGGGCAGGAGAGAAAGAAAAGATAGGGAGATAACTAACTGGTTGCTTGGAGATGCTAGCTGAGATAGGCTCGTCTAGCTCAGACAGGAGCTTCTGATTTTCCCAGGTTTGGGAATGGTTGAGATGCAGTTGAAGCAAGGAGAATTGTGAGAGGTCAGAGAGTGTGACATAGCACCATAGCAAAGAGCTAACATGTTTATGAAATTATGCACAACAACCACAGATGTAGAAAACATGATATTTCCATACAAAACCAAATTTCAACCATATCTATCCACAATTCTGGGCCTATAGAAAATACTAGAAGGAAAATTCCAATCCAAAGTAGATAACTATACTCCGGGAAACACAGGAAATAAGTAATTTCATACCAGGAAAATCAAACAAAGGGAAGGACTCATAGTAAGGCACACACACACACAGAAAGAGAGAGAGAAAGAGAGACTCACACACACACATACACAAACACATCCAATATTAAAATAGCAAAAATGAAGAATCAATGGTTGTTAATATCTTCAAGTCAGATGCACTTCCTCAAAAAAAAAAAAAAACAGTCTAAAAGAATTGATACAGAAATAGAATCCAACATTCTGGTTCATACAAAAAAACACAGCTCAGCAACTAAAGATAAACATTCACTACAGAGCAAAGGACTGTATAAAAGTTGTTGAAGCAAACAGATCCAAGAAGCAGCCTAAACTATCCATTGTAGTATCAAATAAAATAGACTTTGAACTAAAGTTAATCAAAAAATAAATGGAATGACACCATATACTCAAAGATAAAACCTTCCAAGATGAAATTTCAGTTCTGAACATCTATGCCCCAAACACAAGGGTAAATACATTTCTAAAAGAAATGTTGAAATCACGCATTGAACCCTACCAATTAGTAGTGGACACGTCAACATTTCACTCTCACCAATTGACAGGTCATCCAGAAAACAAAACAAAACAAAACAGAGCAATGCAGAGCACCCTGTAGTAGAATAACAAATTGCTTTAGACCTCATAAAATGTGCCCTACTGGCCTCCACAGACACATTGGTGAGTATAGGTGTGCCTCTACTCCAAGAATGACCTGTGCCAAGCGATTCTTGCTTTTACAAACAGCTTGCTTTCTGCCATCAAACCATTCTTAATCAAAGAATTACATAAATTTTGAAGGGTGATTCCAGTCACTTGCAGGGCAATATCTCTGGCATTCACAATAATAATACTCAATATTTTTCAGACATCACCTCTGGAGCATTTTAGTGATTCAATACATACTCTAGGAAAGAATGGAAAAATGAAACACAAATCTGGGGTAGGTCCTAACTTGGCCATGGAAACACACACTCATGTACTATTAATTTACAAGCAACTACATACACCCTCACATGTGGGGCAAGGAGGATATGAAAAGTTTTCCATGCATGTCTCCTTAGTCTGTCAATGGAGGAGAGATTGAAGAAAGCTGCAGCAGTGGGTGATATAGAAACTTTGAGAGTGATGGGCCAGAATAATTTGCTATTCCAGCAGCAAGTGGCCAAGAAATGGACAATCCAAAAATATATTTTGGTGTTATTCCTCAAAATTTGCTGTTGCTATTGTTGCTGTTGTTGTTGTTGATGGTGGTGGTTGTGGTGGTAACGGTGGCGGCGGTTGCTTGTTTATTTGTAAGTATATCCCAGAAATATAATTTTGTTGATCTGCACACCTTAGACTTGCATAAACACACACACACACACACACACACACACACAAACACACACAGAGACAGAGACAGAGAGAGAAAGAGAGACAGAGAAACAGGGAGACAGAAAGAGACAGAGCAAATGAAAAGACATCATTACACAAGTCCTGTCACACAGGAAAATCAGTCCTATGAGAAAATATAAAGCTTTAATTTTGTACCAAAAGAAAGGATGACAGAAAGGAAGGAAGGAGCGAAGGAAGGGAGGGAGGGAGGGAGGGAGGGAGGGAAGGAGGGAAGGAGGGAGGAAGGAAGGAAGAGCACAAATAATTTTTCTTCAGTACCCAGGTAAATAATTAGAGAAAAATGTAAAAAAAAATATCCAACACAAGCACTCAGGATAGGGTTTCTCTTTCTGTAGCCCGAGAAGCCCTGGAATTTGCTCTATAGGCTTTAATAGCCTCAAACTCAAGGAAGTCAACTCTGCCTGTACCCATACAGCCAGAGAAAAACTAGAATTTTTTTCTGATTTATTTATTTGTTTGTTCATTTGTTTGTTTGTTTTCCATTGTAATTGTGTACTCTGTCTGCTGCTTATATGCCTGCATGCTGGAAGAGAGGACCAGAACCTGGGAGGGCACACTATATTGCTCCTGAGAATCGAGTTTTTTTTTTTTTTATTTTAAATAAATAAATGAATGAATGGATGGATGAATAAATAATTAAATTAATATATAAATAAATTCTAATAAACATAGAGGCTAGACATCTGCCCGGATCTTCTAGTGCTGTTTAAGGCTTACTGTAAATAATAAAAATTATGTGTCTTTTATCCAAAAGCTGGGAAATGATCAAAGCTGGGAACGGAGCCCAGTTTTGGATTAAACATTTCTACAACATAACTATGTTGTTTTTCCTTCACATAATAGGGTCTGAAGGGAGGTTGGTTGGTTGAGCATGGAGATCCTAAGACATAAATCTGAAAAGGGTGCAGTAGGGCAGACTAGAGGCAGGTTTTTAGTGAGTGTAGTACTCACTGTCCTGGAGTAGCCTGTCTCTCTCTCTTCCCTGCAAGGACTATTAGAAGATTAAAGGAATGCACTCTCATGGTCAGCATCCTGATTCTCTCTTGAAACCCTGAAAGGTACTTTGACTCCATGTCTGTTTGTTTCTACTTCCTTGTTCTGTCTACTTCCTTGTTCTGTCATTCAGTTGCACATTGACCTCACTAACACAGAAGGCAGCATATGGATTGCAGCTGTCTTGGCCTCTGACTAATCTCACCAGTGAGTGAGGTGGTCAGCAATGTGACCTACTGTTACAGGTCAATTCTGTTTCTCCCTTTCTTTTCCAGGCTCTAGGTGACCAGAACATAATTGAACACAGTTTTTATGTGGAGAATGGTGAAAGGGCACACAAAAGCGTCTCATACCATGTCATCTACTAGTTCTGTCTAACTTTTTTTTAAGTGACAAAGGAAACATTTTTTTTTTGATTTTTTGAATTTGGTTTTTTTGGAGACAGGGTTTCTCTGTATAGCCCTGGCTATCCTGGAATTCACTGTGTAGATTAAACTGGCCTTGAACTCAGAAATCTACCTGCCTTTGCCTCCCAGAGTGCTGGGATTACAAGCATGTACCACCACTGCCCTGCTCAAAGGAAACATTTTAAACTTCCTATTTTTCAATTAAAACATTTAATAATTGATAAATATAGGCAGTCATCATGTAACACCTTCTGTATGCCAGGGCCAGTCAAAAGAGATAAAAATTTATATCAATATAAATGTCATTAATAATCAATCCTATTTGAATAAAAGAAAGAAGAATTTATATATATATATATATATATGAGAGAGAGAGAGAGAGAGAGAGAGAGAGAGAGAGAGAGAGAGAGAGAGAGAGAGAGAGAAATAGAGAGGGGGAGGTAAGACAGGCAGGCAGACACAAAGACACACAGACCGGAGGGCAGAAAGACAGAGAGACTGACAGAAGGACAGACAGACAGACAGACAGATAGAGAAAAACAGACATAGGTAGTTTCTGTTATTTGAGAGGTCTTTTTTTCTGAGTAGCCCTGATAGCGAGATAGGTAGGCAGGCAGGCAGGCAGGTAAATTTGTTTGTTTTGTTTGTCTGTTGGTTGATTTTGTTTTCTTTTGTTTTTCAGGAAGTGAGTGAGGGGCATAGTATCTACACAAGCACAGGCTCAAGAAATAAATAAGTAAACATCTCTGAAAAACAAATTTGAGGTGGGTCCTAGCTTGGTCATGGAAACACACACTCGTAGTATCAATTTACAAGCACCTACATACATGCGCACATGTGGGCCAAGAAGACATGAAACAATTTCCATACTCTTCCATGAACGTATTCTTAGTCTGTCTATGTTGGAGAGATTGAGAAAAGCTGCAGCAGTGCGTGCTATAAATACTTGGAGAGTCATGGATCCGAATGATTTACTAAACCAGCAGCAAGTAACCAACAAATGGATAATCCCAAAATACTTCTTGCGCTGGTTCCTCACATTTTGTTGTTGTTGGTGGTGGTGATGCTGGTGCAGGTGGTTGCTTGTATATTGGTAAGTGTATCCCATATGTGTGCTTTCTTTGACTTGCATAATAAGTCTTACACACACATATGCACACATACACACACACACACACACACACACACACACACACGGAAAGTGGTAAGGGAGGGAAAGTCAGGAAAAACTGAAATTTATGGTTTAACATTCCATCTTTCTGAACTTCAGGGTTAGAGAGATAGAAAGGAGGAACAGAATGAGACCCAGAAAGAAACAGAAAGAGAGAGAAAAACAGAAACACAGAGACCATCAAGTAAATGAAAATGAAGACAAACCATTACACAAAACCTGACACAGTAGAATCAGCCCTATGAGGAAATGTATAGCACCAGTTTCCTACAGAAAGGTAGCCCTGGAATTGTTCTGTAGGTTTGGGTAAGTTCAAACTCATGGATGTCTGCTCTGCCTACCCCTGCCACGTACACTTCTGGGCAAAAGCTAGACTCTTTTTTGTTGTTTTGTTGTTTGTTGGTTGATTAGTTGGTTTGCTTGTTATCCAATGCCAGAAGAGGACACCAGAACCTAGGAGAACCCACTATACAGCCTCTGAGAATTGAGGTTATTTTTATTTAAAAAAGAAAAAAGTAGGGAATTCTAATAAACCTAGATGGAAGATATCTGTCTGGCTCTTCTAGTGATGTTTAAGGCTTACTGTAAATAATCAAAGTTGTATGCCTTCCGCCCCAAAACAGAATGATTAAGTCTGGGTAAGGAACCATGTTTGGGATTAAGGATTCCTAAAACTTAACTGTGTGTTGTTTTTCTTTAAATTAACCAGGGAGTATCCTCAGACATAAATCTGAAAAAGTAGTGTGAATCATTTTGAGGGAGAATGGGGAGTGGCAAACTTGAGACAGAGAAATATTTCTCTGTGTGTAGAACTCACTGTCCTAGAACTCAGCTTGTCTATCTGTGCCCCCTAGGGACAGTTAGGTGAAAGTCGTGTGCTTCCATAACCAACTTCCTTTTCTCTCTTGAGAAACCCCTGGAAGGTACTTTGCCTGCATGTCAGGGTGTTTCTAATTTCTTGTTCTGTCACTCAGTTGTGCATTGGCCTCACCAAGATGGAAGGCAACATGTGTATTGCAGCCATCTTGGCCACTGACTGACCTCACCAAATGGAGGTGGTCAGCCATATGACATAATGTTTCAGGTGAATTATGTTTTCCCCTTCCTTTCTCAGCCTCTAGCAGAACAGAACTTAATTAAACCCAGTTTGCATGTGCAGAATGGTGAAAGGGCACCCCAAAATATCTTGTACCATCTTATCTGCTATTTCTGTTTTTAAGTGCCAGAGGAATCAAATATTTTAATTTTTTTATTGAAATGCTTCATAAAGGATAAATACAGTCAGTCATCCTGGAATTACTTCTCTATGCCAGGACCAGACAAATGAGGTAAAAAATATGTTAACATAAATATTATTAATAAGAAATCCTGTCTGAAGAAAAGAAACCGAGGGAGAGAGAGAGAGAGAGACAGAGAGAGAGAGAGAGAGAGAGAGAGAGAGAGACAGAGACAGAGACAGAGAGAGATTGAGAGAGATTGAGAGAGAGAGAGGGAGAGAGAGGGAGTGAGAAGGCAGGCAGGCAGACAGACTGGCAGACAGATAGACAGGCAAAGAAAAACAGACTTAGGTAGTTTCTGTTTATTTGACATGTTGTTTTTGTCTGAGTAGCCCTGATAGACAGCTAGGGAGGCAGGCTGGAAGGCAGGTAAACATGTTTGTTTTGTTTATCTGTTGGTTGATTTTGTTTTCTTTTGTTTTTTTAGGAAGTGAGGGGTCTAAAGTCTACACAAGCTGAGGCTCAAGAAATAAATAACTAAAAATCTCTGAAAAATCTGGGGTAGATCCTAGCTTTGTTATGGAAACCCACACATGTAGTATCAATTTACAAGCAGCTACATACACGCACACATGTGGGCCAAGAGGAACATGAAACAAATTCCATTCCCTTCCATGAATGTCTCCTTACTCTGTCAATGGAGGAGAAATTGCAGAATGCTGCAGCAGTGGGTGCTATAGAAGCTTGGAATGTCATGAATCATGATGATTTACTACATCAGCAGCAAGAGGCCAAGAAATGGATAATCCCAAAATACATTTTGCTCTTGTTTCTCACGTTTTGTTGTTGTTGGTCGTGGTGTTGCTGGTACAGGTGGTTGCTTGTGTATTTGTAAGTATATCCTGGAAGTATGCTTTCTTTGATCTGCATAACTTAGTCTCTCTCTCTCTCTCTCTCTCTCTCTCTCTCTCTCTCACACACACACACACACACACACACACACACACACCACACACACAAGGGAGGGGCTGTAAGGGACAGGAATTTAAGGAGAAAGAAAGATTTATGGGTTCACATTCCATCTTTATGAACTTCAGGGTTAGAGAGACAAACAGAAATGGGGCACAGAGAGATACAGAAGGAGAGAGAAAGACAGAGAAAGACAGAAAGACAGAGACTGTCAAGTAAATGAAAATGAAAACAAACCATTACACAAACCCTGACACAGTAAAATCAGTCCTATAAGGAAATATATAACACCAGTTTCCTACAGAAATGCAGCACTGGAAATTGTTCTGTAGGGTTGGGGAGGCTCAAACTCCCAGAGGTCTGCACTGCCTGCCTACCCCAGCCACATGCACAGCTGTGCAAAATATACTCTTTTGTTGTTTTTTGTTGGTTGATTAGTTGGCTTGTTTGTTGTCCAATGTATATGTGTATTTTTTCTGCTGCCTATACCTGCATGTCAGAAGAGGGCATGATAACCTAGGAGAACCCACCACACAACTCCTGAGAATTGAGGTTTTTTATTTAAAAAAGAAAAAATAGGGAATTCTAATAACCCTATAGTGTAGATATCTAACTGGCTCCTCTAGTGCAGTTTAAGGCTTACTATAAATAATAAAAATTGTGTGTCTTCTACCCAGAAAAATAGTATTACAACAGCTGGCTAAGGAACCCAGTTTGGGATTAAAGATTTCTAGAACTTAACTGTGTTGTTTTTCCTTTGATTAACCAGGGAACATCCTCAGACATAAATCTAAAAGAGTAGAATGAATCATTATGAGGGATGAATGGGGAGTGGCAGCCTCAAGACAGAAAAATTTTCCTCTGAGTGTGGAACTCACTGTTTTGGAATACAGTGTGCCTCCTCTCTGCCCCCTAGGGACAGTTATATTAATGCCATGCATTTCCACAACAAACTTCCCTTTCTCTCTTGAACCCCGGGAAGGTACTGCGACTGTATGTCAGTGTGTTTCTACTTTCTTGTTCTGTCACTCCTGTGTACATTGGCCTCACCAAGATGGAAGGCAACATATGGATTACAGCCATCTTGGCCACTTACTGACCTTACCAAATGGAAGTGGTTGGCCATGTGACCTACTGTTCTAGGTCAATTCTGTTACCCCTTCCTTTCCTGCTGGTGCTGGTAATTGCATAGGAATTTGTGAGTATATCCAGAAATATGCTTTATTTGATCTCCATAACTTATTCTTACACACACACACACACACACACACACACACACACACACACACATGCAAGGGAGGGGTGTATGGGTGTGGAGAATATTAATTTAAGGAAAAAGGGAGATTTATGGATTAACATTTCATCTTTCTGAACTAGAGATTCAAATAGAGAGGGGGAAATAGAAAGACACAGAGAGAGCCAAAACGAGAGAAAGAGCAAGAGAGAGAGAGAAAAATAAAGCAAGAGAGAGAGAGAGAGAGAGAGAGAGAGAGAGAGAGAGAGAGAGAGAGAGAGAATGTCAAGTAAATGAAAACAAACAACAAAAAAAAACAAATCATTACACAAACCTTGTTACACAATAAAATCAGTCCTATGATGAAATGTATAGCATCAGTTTCCTACAGAAAGGCAGTCCTTGAACCTGTTCTGTAGACTTGGGTAGACCCAAACTCAAAGGGGTCTGCTTTGCTTACCAATGCCACCCACACCTGGGTGAAAATTAGACTCTTTTTTTTGTTGTTATTGTTTGTTGGCAGTTTGCTTAGTTTGTTTCTTGTCCAATGTATGTGTGTCCTTTCTGTTGCCTATGCCTGCATGCCAGAAGAAGGCACCAGACCCTAGGAGATCCTACCACACAGTTACTGAAAATTGAGGTTTTTGATTTTAAAAAGGAAAAATAAAGGAAATTCTAATAAGCCTAGGGGATAGGTATCTATCTAGCTTTTCTACTGCTGTGTAAGGCTTACTATAAATAGTAAAAGTTGTGTGTCTACCACCAAAAACAGAATGATTAAGACTGGATAAGGAGCCCAGTTTGGGATTAAAGATTTCTACATCATATCTGTGTGATGTTTTCACTTTGATTATCCAGGGGATCTCCTCTGACATAAATCTGAAAGAACAGAAAGAATCATTTTGAGGAGGAATGGGGAGTGGCAGACTCAAGACAGAAATTTTTCTCTGAATGTGGAACTCACTGTTCTGGAACTCAGCTTATCTCTCTCTGGCCCCTAGGGACAGTTAGATTAAAGTCATGCACTTACATTACCAACTCTCATTTCCTTCTTGAAACCTTGGAAGGTTTTGTGTCCATATGTCAGTATGTTTCTACTTTCTTCTTCTGTTACTTCATTGTGTATTGGTCTCACCAAGATGAAAGACAACATGTGGACTGGAGCCATCTTAGCCACTGACAAACGTCACCAAGATGGAGGTGGCTGGCCATTTGACCAACTGTTCAAGGTCAATTTTTTTCCTCCCTTTACCAGACTCTAGGTGGCACAGTTGCATGTGCATAATGGTGTCACCCAAATGCAGCCAGAATCCTCACAGCATCCATAGCCTCATATTTTTCTCCTGATTTTGCATAATATTGTAAATGCTAGACTTTGAATCATTCATTTTGAGTTTTTTAATTCCCATTTAAAATGCATAATAAAAGATAAATATAATCAGTCATGCTGGAATTCCTTTTGTGTATCTTGGTCTGTAGACTAGGCTAGCTGCAAAGTTACAGTGATCTACCTCCCTCTGCTACCTTCAATGCCTGGCAAATGATAGATTCATTAAAAAACAAAATGAGAATCTTAGCCAGTCATAGTGGTGTACAATTTTAATCCCAGCATTTGAAAAGCAGATGCAGCCTCTTACAAGACTGAGGCCAGCCTGTTTTACAAAGTATGTCCAACACAGCCAGAGCTGGTTACACTAAAAAAAAGTATTTAAAAGATAAAAATATATTAAGAAAGGAAAGTAGAAAAGTAATAAAATAGAAAAGAAAGAAAAAACAAAGAAAAACAGGCCAATTTACGAGGTAGTGTTAGTTGATTCGAGATGTCTTTTCTCTGTGTAGATAAGCAGGCAAGCAGGCATACTTATTTGCTTAGTTGTTTCATTAGTTGATTTTTGTTTGGCTTGGGTTTTTTTTGGTTTTCAGGAAGTGTGGTCTAGGACCTACACAAGGCCAGGCACAAGAAATAAAAAAGGATCCTAGAAACAAAAATCTGTGGTGGACCCTAGTTTGACCATGGTCACACACACACACACACACACACACACACACACACACACACACACGGACACACAGACAGACATAGTATGGATTTACAAGCATCTATACCCACACATGTGGTATGGGTAAAGAGATCATCAAAGAAATTACACAAAAGCTTAGAGAGTTGTGTACCACAATGATGGAAGTGGCTGTTAAATTGACAATCCCAACATACTTTTGTTCTTTGTTTTTGGTGGTGGTGGTGGTGGTAGTGGTGGTGGCGGTGGTGGTGGTGGTGGTGGTGGCTGCTTGTTTATTTGTAAGAAAGCTGGAAATATGCTTTCGTTTATCTGCATACCTTAGAGATGACCAAGTACCTTTAAGTAAAATGAGAAAAGTAGCTCACACAGGTATGGTTTTCCCTACTGGTGTTTTTGTTTCATGTAACTAGGAGGGTCCTCAGGCACAAATCTGTAACATAAAAATAGATGACAGAAGCTTATCAAAAACCCTGCTTCTGCTCCTGCCTTTCCTGTTTCTGTCTTTTATAGGTACATGTCCTACCACCCACAGAGCAAGACTGACAGCTATCCAGAACTCTAATTTTAGATCTGACCACTTCATCTGGCTTTTGTATGCATCAGAGATAAACAAGGTTCTGTTGTAACTCAGGAGACAATCCAGGGTCTCAGCTCAGTTGACCAACCTGACAGACCACAGCTTGAAGAGAGATCACTGCAAAAGTGTGAGGTTTATTGATAGATCCACACACATGGGGTTGCTCCACTTCACAGGGAGAAGCAACAGCAACCACCAGGAACAAAGAAAGCACAAACTTTTTTATACTTTGCAGAGAGCAGTCCCCAGCAACATGGCTAATTGGCTTACTCTGATTGGTATAATACAAGACAATGGATCTTTTCAGGAATCGGTTGGTTTACTCAAGGGGTTGTTCTTAGCTAGGTTAGTCAATTTTTCTCATTTCACACCACACCTGGCTTCAAAAAGCCCTTGAGAGAGAGCGCCAGGCTTATAAGTTCCTTACAGGGGGAAGAACTGGGTGGTCTCAGAGAAGCTTAGACTGAAAAATTTCTTTCTCAGAACTTATCAATGGGGGAGGGTTAGGGGTTTTTTTCTCAAGAACAGAGCTATGTTTGTTTTGGCTAGTCTCAAGTAGGCCTGGTCACTCTGATCACTAAGCTTCCTGTTCATATTCCAAAACCCTTGCTTTTCAGCTACTTATGAAACTTCTTTTCTTTCCTTCAGTTCACAGAAAGACAGATAGGAAGGCAGTCAGGGAATATGCCTGACCTCCTCCCAAAAGCATATGCACACACTATGACCCACCCTCAACACACTAATAAGATCAGGTGTCAATTAGGTCATATGCCCTTACCTTCTTCGCAAAGCTCACCCATGCGCACACACACACACACACACACACACACACACACACATGCACTAAAAAAAATCAAGTCATCAGTCATCTTGGCCAGCATGGGGGGGTGGTGTCCAGAACTGCATTTGCTCCAGGACTTATCATTCAGGGCCACAATTCAGGTTCCAGAACTGAACTGCGACCTACTGTGAAAATCCTACAGGGATTTTATATCTAAAATCTACCAACATCGTGCACTGGCTGATTTTGGGTACCAACTTGACACAGATTGGAATTATCACAGAGAAAGGAGCTTCAGTTGGGGAAATGCCACTATTAGATCCAGCTATGGGAATTTTTCTCAATTACTAATCAAGGCAGAAGATTCCCTTGTTGGTGGTACCATCTCTGGGCTGGAAGTCTAGGGTTCTATAAGAAAGCAAGCTGAGCAAGCCAGGGGAAGAAGCCAGTAACATCCCTCCATGGGTTTTGCATCAGCTCCTGTATACTGTCCTGCTTGATTTCCAGTCCTGACATCCTTTAGTGATAAAGAGCATTGTGTAAATGTAAGCTGAATAAACCCTTTCCTCCCCAACTTGCTTCTTGGTCATGTTTTTGCAGGAATAGAAAACCTGATTAAGACACATCTATACCAATTTATTCCACCAATCTGTACTTAGGGATAGGAGAATTATTTAGAAACATGTCTTTGTGATATACTTAACCTGCTCATATTAGTTGCGGTACTCGGCTGTGGTAGCGGGATTTGCCTTGTCTAAAATTTATGCCTCAGATTGCCAACCAGGAAGTCAGTTACCCACCGGCATACATGTCTCTTTCTACCAAATATGGAGGGTTAGTTGCCAGGGAGGTCTTGGGAACTTAGACTTTACTTGAACCCTACTCAAAATAGAAGTCTGATTCCAAATAGTTTCTACACTGAATTGATGCAGGTGTCTCTCTTGTGTTAGGGGTCCATTCCTGAGGCAACATATAAGAGAAAATACTATTAAGCTTATAAATAGGTGGGTGCAGGAAATGTTGCTGGGTTGTCAGTTCAGGTACAAGCATATTGGGGATAACTATAGAACAAACAAAGTAGTTACTTCAATTGGCTTCTATAGTGACTAGTTTCCAGGGACACAGAAACAAACAGAATATATAACCAGCTTGGGCAGTAACAGCAGAAACAAGTTATGAGACAGTGTTCTTATATTAGTAGCAGCACAAAATGGCAGGCTAGCCATTTAAGATTTATTTAGCCCTTAACTAATAGTACATAGGCCTTCACATTCAATCTAGCCTTAATAGTTTCCTTAGTCCTTAACATTACATCTAGGCCTTAATATTTTACATAGATATTAACAGCCAGCAGCTTTGCCGTCTGAGCCATAGCACATGCATGCATGTAAACAAGGATGAATATATTTTTCTGTATTCATTCATTTATGAGAGACAAAAATCTCTCTAATTGGTGCAAAAATATACAAGACAGACCAGGCCAGTCTCTTAAAGTAAGTCCTGCCTCTTGCTCTGCCTCTGCCTCTTCAGTTTTAAGATCAAAGGTGTGTATCACCAGTTCACCTTCCTTTTTTATACTTTCTTTCATCCTAGGAAGATTATGTTTGTGTATGTGTGTGTGTGTGTGTGTGTGTGTGTGTGCGTGCGTGTAATTTCTTGTTCTGTTATTGTATTGGCAGTAGACCATAGTTCTCAGAAAGTTTTTTTTTAATTTCTTGTTAGCTTATTGTCTATATAATTTAATTTTATTTACATCTGTTTGTGCAACAGATCTAAACACAGTTCTTAGAGGGAAAAATTGCGCAGAAGTCATCTCCAAGTGACACCTGAAAGGGTCAGTTCAGGAGCTTTGGAAGGTCATGGAACATTTGCACCTCCCACTCAATTGAGGAGAAATCTACTCAATTATTTGTATACAGAGGGAATCAGCACTCAGTCCTCCAAGCCAATGGCCACATTTCCAAGAAAAGATCTTGGGTCAAAGAAGCCACTTGGGAAAATGTGTTTATGGACTACGAGAAGAACAGTGGTTCTAAGAATGTGTTGCGTAGCCCATTCATTCAGGGTCAACCCACACTGTCCCTACCCCCTGTTGGCTTAAGACATACTCTCCAAAATGGGGATCCAGATTTACTTCCTGCCCAACAGACATCAGCTAATTGGCACAAAAGAAGAGACCAATTTGACTGACCCCTGCTGAAAGCCAAGACTACCTACTTTACTGACAGGAGCAGTTTTCTCCATGAAATTCAAAGACAATCAGGTGCTGCTGTGGTGGACAGCACAAATGTCATCTGGACAGAACCTCTAAACCCTGGCATGTCAACACAGAAAGTAGAGCTAACTGCCTTCACCAAGTCTTTGGAAATTGGAGCCTGCAAGAAAATTAACATCTACATGTATAGCAGGTATGCCTTTGCCACAATCCATGTCCTCAGGGATATATGCCAAGAGGACTGCTCACATCAGTGGAAACAAACAGGAAGCCAAAGACCTCTTAGATGCCCTAATGAAGCCAGCAACAGTGAATATTATTCACTGCCCAGGATGTCAGAAGGGAAAAGACTCAGTGGATAATAACTAGGCAGATCAAGTGGCTCCAGAAATGGCTATGCAGGAGCATATCCTGGTTATGGACCTGCAACAGACATCCACTGGGAAAGGGCACTGGTCTAAGGAATGGTCTAACTTAGAATATGCTGAGGAAAAAAATGACTTAGACTGCTAGCCACCCTACCAACTATTACCAAGGCAGGATAATGGTGAACACAAGAAGGGAGAACTATCTTCCCCAGAAAGTAAGCAAAAGATTTACTAGGCCAAATGCACAGATGGACTCATTTAGAGGATTAAAAAGGTTGTCCAAGCATATTTATAAGACTCATGTTTTGTGCCAGAGATATAACAAAGCAGTGTAAGTTGAGCCAGCAAGTGAATACTTATGCAGCAAAGAGTAAGGAGGGCAAAAGACTTAGGAAAGAACGGCTTATAATATATTGAGAAAATTTACAGAACTTAAGGCAGGAAAACATGGTTATGAATACCTTCTAATGCTTGTAGATGTTTTCCCTGGATGGGTTAAGACATTCACCTCCAAGCAGGAAAATCTACAATGATAGCTAAAGAATATATTAGACAAAATTTTCCTTTCGCAGTGGCCAAGGTAATTGAATCGGGCAATGGTCCTACTTCTGTCTCGAAGGTAAGTCAGGGATTATCAGAGATATTGGAGACTAATTGGAAGTGCCATTGTGTGTACCATACTCAGTGGTCAGGACAGAGTGTGAAAATTAACAGAACCCTACAAGAGACCTTAACTAAATTGACCTTGGAGACTGGCTCAAACAGGTGGTGCCCCTATCCTTGGCCCTGTTCTGAGGCTGGAACATCATTTACCATTTTAACCTGAACACTTTTGAGATCCTGTTTTGTATCCCAACTCCCTTGGTGTCGACTGGGCCCTCCCAAGAGGTATCTGACAACATGAGATTTAGCCCAAACTGTCTACCTTAAATGCTCCAGGTATTCCAGAGACCATTCACCACTTCCAGATTGGTGACTGGATCAAAGTAAGGAGGCATCAGGGAAAACAGTTAGAACATGACCACCTGGTGGTACCTTTGTATTCTGGTTCCTTCCCCCATCCTATGTGCCCTTCTGCTAAACCTGTTACAGTACTCACTCTTTCCCTTCTGTTTGGGTTGGTGATAGCCAGAGCAGCTACAATGACCTCTGCTCTGGTCTTACAAAAGGGAAATTATGAAAGTCTCAGGGAAGCAAGCCATTGATTTAGATATGGAGAAAATAGACACTCCCATTTGCCACCTTAAAGAATCATTGACATCATTATCAGAAGTAATACTGCAGAATAGGAGGGCTATGTGATGCCTTACCTGAGAAGTATTGCTCTTATATAGATAATTTCAGGCTTGTTAACCCTGTTAAGACCCACAATTGTTCTCCAGATACAGTTGACTATTGACCACTACAAATTGAACAAACTGGTCACTATTATTAAGAAACACTTTATTTATTTATTTTCTATATTCTTTGGTTACATTCCAAATGCTTTCCCCTTTCCCAGTTCCCACCTCCCTATATGTTCCATAAGCCCTCTTCCCTCATTCCCTTCCCCAATCAACCTCATATTTCTCTGTGCTGGTACTCCTCTACAATGCTGGATCACTTTCCAGGACCAGCGACCTCTCCTTCCTTCTTCTTGGGAATCATTTGATATGTTAATTGTGTCTTGATATTTAGAGCTACTGGGCTAATTAATAACCACTTATCAGTGACTGCATTCCAAGTGTATTCTTTTGTGATTGGGTTACCTCACTTAGGATGATATTTTCCACTTCCAACCATTTGCCTAGAAATTTCATGAATTCATTATTTTTAATTGCTGAGTAGTATTCCATTGTGGAAATATACCATATTTTCTGTATCCATTCTTCCATTGAGGGATATCTGGGTTCTTTCCAGCTTCTGGCTATTATAAATAAGGCTGCTATGAACATAGTGGAGCATGTGTCTTTATTGCATGCCGGGGAATCCTCTGGGTATATGCCCAGTAGTGGTATATCAGGGTCCTCTGGAAGTGTCATGGTGACATTTCTGAGGAACTGCCAAGCCGATTTCCAGAGTGGTTGTGCCAGTTTGCAATCCCACCAGCAGTGGAGGAGTGTTTCTCTTTCTCCACATCCTTGCCAACCCCTGCTGTCTCCTGAGTTTTTGATCTTAGTCATTCTGGCTGGTGTGAGGTGAAATCTCAGGGTTGTTTGATTTGCACTTCCCTAATGATTAGTGATGTTGAACATTTCTTAAGGTGCTTCTCAGCCACTCGAAATTCTTAAGGTGAAAATTTTTCGTTTAGCTCTTATCCCGTTTTTAATAGGGTTATTTGGCTTCTCCAAAAATCCCAGAAGCCATCTCCCCTCCCCCTGTTCCCCCATCAACCCTCTCCTCCTTTACTATCCTGCTATTCCCCTATACTTCTGCATTGAGCTTTTTCAGGACCAAGGGCCTCCCCTCCCTTTGATGTCCAACAAGGACATCCTCTGATGCCTATGCATCTGGAGCCTTGGGTAACACCATGAGTATATCTGGTTGCTGGTTTTTTTCTCTTGGAGCTCTGAGAAGTACTAGGTAGCTCATATTGTTTATTCCTCCTGTGGCACTGCACACCCTTTCAGCTCCAGGGGTGCTTTCTCTATCTCCACCATTGGGAAACTGTTCTCAGTTCAACGGCTGGCTGAGAGTGTCCCCCTGTGTATTTGTCATGCACTGTGTATTTGTTATCAGCTCCCAGGTGACAGCTGTATCTGGTTCCTGTCAGCAAGTACTTGTTGGCATCTATAATAGTGTCTGGGTTTTGTAACTGTATATGGGAAGGATCATTAGGTGGAGTAGTCTCAGGATACTCTTTCCCTCGGACTCTTCTCCACACTTAGTCTCTGCATCCCCTTCTATGGGTATTTTGTCCCCCTTCTAAAAAGGACCAGTGTATCCATACTTTGTTCTTCCCTCTTCTTGGGCATCATTTGATGTGTGAATAGTGTCTTGGGTATTCCAAGATTCTAGACTTATATCCTCTAATCAGTGAGTGCATACCATGTGTGCTCAATTGTGATTGGGTTATCTCACTTAGGATGGTATTTTCCACTTCCACATATTTGCCTAATAATTTCAGGAATTCATTGTATTTAGTAGCTGAGTAGTATTCCATTGTGTAAATATACCACATTTCCTGTATCCATTTCTTCATTGAGGAACATCTGGTATGATTCCAGCTTCTGCCTATTATAAATATGTCTATTATGAACATAGTGAAGCATGTATCTTTATTATATGCTGGAGAATCACATGGGTATATGCCCAGGAGTGGTATAACAGGGTCCTCTGACAGAATCATGTCCAATTTCTGAGAAATCACCAGACTGATTTCCAGAGTGTTTGTACCAACTTGCAATCCCACCATCAGTGGAGGAGAGTTCCTCTTTCTCTACATCCTGGATAGCACCTGCTCTCTACTGGTTGTTTGATCTTAGTCACTCTGACCAGTGTGAGGTGAAATTTCAGGGTTATTTTGATTTGCATTTCCCTGATGTCTAAGGATGTTGAACATTTCTTTAGGTACTTCTCAGCCAATCAATATTCCTCAGGTGAAAATTCTTTGTGCATCTCTGTACCCCATTTTTTTTAATATGGTTTGTCTCTATGGAGTCTAACTTCTTTAGTTCTTTGTATATATTGGATATTAGCCCTCTGTCAGATATAGGATTAGTAAGGATCTTTTTCCAATTTGTTGGTTGCCATTTTTCCTATTGACATTGTCCTTTGCCTTACAGAAAGATTGTGATTTTAAGAGGACCCATTTGTCAATTCTTGATCTTAGAGCATGAGCTACTTGTGTTGTGTTCAGGAAACTTCCCCCTGTGCCCATGTGCTCAAGGCTCTTGCCCAGTTTCTTTTCTATTTGTTTCAGTGTGTCTGGTTTTATGTTGAGATCCTTGATCCACTTGGACTTGAGCTTAGTACAAGAAGAAATGAATGGATTGATTTGGATTCTTCTGCCTACTAGCCTCCAGTTGAACCAGCACCATTCATTGAAAAGGCTATCTTTTTCCCACTGGATAGTTTCAGCTCCTCTGTTAAAGATTAAATGATCATAGGTGTGTAGGATCATTTCTGGGTCTTCAATTTTATTCAGTCATGTACCAATACCATGCAGTTTTCAACAGTATTGCTCTGTAGTACTGCTTGATGTCCAGGATACTGATTGTCCCAGTTCTTTTACTGTTTTTTTAAATATTTTTATTTTCTATATTCTTTGTTTACATTCCAAATGATTTCCCATTTCCCGGATCCTCCCTCCCCATATGTCCAATAAACCTTCTTTTCTCCAGCCCTTCTCCAATCACCTCCCTCCTTTTTCTCTGTCCTTATATTCCGTTCCAATGCTAGATCAATATTTTCCAGGATCAGGACCCTCTCCATACTTCTTCATGGGAGTCATTTGTTATGCAATTTGTGCCTTGGATATTCAGGGCTTCTGGGCTAATTAATATCCACTTCTTTTACTGTTAATAATAGTTTTAAGTGTCCTGAGATTTTTGTTATTCCAGATGAACTTGAGAATTGCTCTTTCTAACTCTGAAAAATGAAGAATTATGAAGAATTGAGTTGGGATTTTGATGAGGATTGCATTGAATCCTTTTGGCAAGATAGCCATTTTTTACTATATTAATCCTTCCAATCCACAAACATAGGAGATGTTCCTATCTTCTAAGGTCTTCTTCGATTTATTTCTTCAGAGACTTAAGAGGTTCTTATCATACAGATCTTTCACTTGTTTGGTTAGAGTCACACCAAGATGCTTTATGTTGTTTGTGACTATTGTGAATGGTGTCATTTCACTAATTTCTTTCTCAGACTGTTTATTCTTTGAGGACAGGAAGGCTACTCATTAGTTTGAGTTAATTTTTTATCCAGCCACTTTGCTGAAGTTGTTTATCAGCTGTAGGACTTCTCTGGTGGAGTTTTTTGGATCACTTAAATATACTATTATAGCATCTACTAATAGTGATAATTTTAATTATTCCTTTCCAATTTATATCCCATTGACCTCATTTTGTTGTCTAATTGCTCTAGCTAGAACTTCAAGTACTATATTGAATAAATATGGAGAAAGAGGGCAGCCTTATCTAGTCCCAGATTTTAGTGGGATTGCTTCAAGATTCTTTTCATTTAGTTTGATGTTGGCTACTGGTTTGCTGTGTATTGATTTTACTATGTTTAGGTATGGGCTTTGATTTCCTGTTCTTTCCAAGACTTTTAACATGAAAGGATGCTGAACTTTTTCAAATGCATTTTCAGCATCTAATGAAATTTCCATGTGTTTTTAATCTTTGAGTTTCTTTATATAGTGGACTACATTGATGGATTTCCATATATTGGAAATATATGGAACCATCCTGAATCCCTGGGATGAAGCCTACTTGATCAACGTGAATGATGGTTTTGATGTGTTCTTAGATTCAGTTGGCAAAAATTTGATTGAGTATTTTTGCATCGATATTCACAAGAGAAATTGGTCTGAATTTCTCTTTCCTGGTAGAATCTTTGAGTGGTTTTGGTATCAGCATAACTGTGGCTTCATAGATCGAGTTGGGTTGTGTTCCTTCTGTTTCTGTTTTGTGGAAGAGTTTGAAAAGTATTGGTTGTAGAACTTCTTTGAAGATCTAATCAAATTCTGCACTAAAACAATCTGGTCCTGTGTTTTTATTTTTCCCATTGGGAGACTTGTATTTCTTTAGGGGTTGTGGGACTGTTTAGATAGTCTATCCAATCCAGATTTAACTTTGGTATTTGTATCTGTCTAGGAAATTGTCCATTTTATCCAGATTTTCCAGTTGTGTTGAGTATAGGCTTTTGTAGTAGGATATGATGACATTTTTTAATTTCCTCAGTTTCTGTTTTTATATCTCCCCCTTCATTTCTGATTTTGTTAAATTGGATATTGCCTCTGTGTCCTCTGGTTAGTCTTGCTAGGGGTTTATCTATTTTGTTGATTTTCTCAAGGAAGCAGTTCCTGGTTTTGTTGATTCTTTGTATAGTTCTTCTTGTTTCTACATGGTTGATTTCAGCCCTGAGTTTGATGATTTCCTGCTGTCTACTCCTTTTGGGTGTTTTAGCTTCTTTCTGTTCTAGAGTTTTCAGGTGTGCTATTAGGCTCTAAAAACTGTACTCCCTATAAATGTGGGAATCCATGCAGAGCAGATGTTCTCTGACAGGATAAGTGCACAGACAGGTATGTTGCTGCCCAGCTCCTGGAAGCAGGTTAGACCCTGGCAGACAATGTCTCAACTGTTCTGACACTCTTGTGTTTCTTGCATTCCTGGCTACACACATCTGCTCAGTCATAGGAGCAAAGAAGGGGAATATTGCTATTTATACAATGGAGACTAAACTGGGTATATATCAATTAAAGCAAAGGGCAGGCCTTTGGTACATTTGGATGGATGGGTAGGAAAGATCTAGGAGGAGCTTTGTGATTGGAAACTATGGTTAGAATATTGTATAGAAAACACAACTTGTACAATAAAAAAGAAAAAGGAAAAGGAAAAGCCCTGATAGCCCAAAAAGAAAAAAAATGACAGCAAAGCTTTATTGACTTCAAACATTCCTTTTCTACATATTCATCCATTCTCATCTATCTAGGTAGTGTGAAAAATTGTCCCCATTAAAATATATATATAGTCATGATGCCTGGTAATTTAAGATGTTTAATTCTTATCAAGCTTTGTTTTATTTTATTCTATAAAAATATATTTATTTATGTTTTATTCATATGAGTACACTGTAGCTGTCTTCAGAAACATCAGAAGAGTACATAAGATCCCATGACAGATGGTTGTGAGTTACCATCTGGTTCCTGGGAATTGAACTCAGAACCTCTGGGAGAGCACTCAGTGCTCTTAATTGCTGAACCATCTCTCCATCCCTTCACAAGCTTTATTTAATTAACATTAAACATGAATTAGAATTTCCAAATCAAGTATTGTCCAGATTTGGCCTTACATATCCCTGAACAGGCAGATCGAGGCTGGGTGTGAGTAATCAAGTAAGAGTTTTCCTCTTTCTGCTAGAGTGTGTTATCAAGTACATTGACTTTTACAAAGAAGCGGGTATTAGCATGCTCTTTGGTTCACTCAGTTGCCTGAGCCATAGCAAATATAAAGCTGAGAGAAGAGTGAGTTCACACATTCACACTGAAATCATCACTCATGGACTTCATGCAGAGAACTTGCCACTGTAGAGACATGGCACCTTAGTTAAGAGCAGTACTCCAGTGCAAGTAGTTCATAGACCAGTAGGTAAGTGGCAGATCCCTGCCACAGCCATGCTCTACCCCTTCCCACACCCCACATACAGAAAGACGTCTGTGTGGGGGAGGGTATGGGGAGGTGTTGAGAGTAAATTTAGAAAACTCAAATTAATAAATAAATTCCAATAAGCTTGAACAAATAAATTACTCTATTAATTTTAGTGAGTGTATGGTGGAATAAGGAAAATGATACAAAAGAGAGGGACAGCAGGCTATCTTCCCATGCTGGAATGATCCACACCATGAGAAGGAGGACAATCATTCCCTGGTAAATGCAATCTCAGGTGCTTTGCCAAAAAGACTGGTTTTAGCCTCCTTTCTGATTCCCCCAGGGCAATCTTGGAGCCATACAGAGATAGAAAGAAAGGTGAACCACTGGCACAGCAATGAGTAAGTGAGTGAGTGAGTGAGTGAGTGAGTGAGTGAATGAGTGAGTGAGCAAGCAAGATGGAAAAAGAAAACAAACAAACAAACCCAAGAGAAATGTATCTAAAGTTTGGCCCAACAAAACCAATCAAAGCAAGCTCACATACATTCCAAAACAGATGATAGCTGGAGACTCCCTTTGCACTGGAGGGAGAATGATGTCACTGAGCATTTTTGGAACTTCTTTAAAAACATGTTAATTTCATCTTTTTTTTTTTTACTTGTTTATTTGTTATTTTTTTCCTAAGCAAGGGATTCCACTCAGAAGTCACATGCACTCAGAGAAAACAAATCCGGATTGCAGATGGCTGAAGTGATATTAATTCTCTTCCCAACTTCAAATATTCAGTTACCATGAAAGTTTAAGGAATAGACAATAAAAGGTTTTTACTTTGAGACAATGAATTCAGAAGATACCCTGATGTTGAAATAGTACAAAGAAAACTTTTTACTTCTACATGAGCACATACCTCCAAATCTAAGGAACTCATAGTATACTATTAATTAGGAATTAGCAACACAATCACTTCTCTGACTAATAGAAAATCAATGGAGTACTATTCAGCCATTAGAAATAATGAACTCATGAAATTCTTAGACAAATGGATGGAGCTGGACAACATCATACTAAGTGAGGTAACCCAGTCTCACAAGATCAATCATGGTATGCACTCACTGATAAGCGGATATTAGCCTAGAAATTCTGAATACCCAACACATAATCCACATATTAAATGATGTCCAAGAAGAATGGAGGAGTGGCCCCTGGTTCTGGAAAGACTCAGTGCAGCAGTATAGGAGAATACCAGAAAAGGAAAGTAGGAAGGGGTAGATGGGGGAACAGGGGTAGGGAAGAAGGCTTATGGGACTTTCAGGGAGTGGGGAGCCAGAAAATGGGAAATCATTTGAAATGTAAATAAAAAATATATCGAATAAAAATAAATAAATAGTGGCCCTCTCACCAGGGCGGCAGCGGCGGCTGCGGAGGCAGTGCAGCAGTGGCTGTTCCAGCTGAAGGGCCATCAGCAGTGGAACCAAGGCGACACAGGGACCAGTTAGGCCCTGCGCCCACGACCACAGACCTTCGCTGACCAGCCGGGCGGCAAGCAGCTGCAGTTGTGCGGCGCCTTTCCTGCACGGAAGCCACTTCAGAACTCGGCCTCCCACAAGTCAGGAGAGGTGCATCCATCTTGGTTCCGTACTCCAGGGATCGGACAGACTGAGGTACACAAACATAATCCTAGGCCAACACCGCGGTGGTCTGAGCCCGACGGGCATTGGCCTGCACCCAGGCCCTGGGCTGGTCGGGGGGGCCATCGGGGTGCCAACCCAGCCAGGAGGTTTTTTGCCCAGGCCCGCGGTGCGCCACCGCCATTTTGCCTGCAGGACAACAGAGAGCTCTGGCGGGCAGACCTGTAACAGGCATAGCCTGAGGCTAACAAAGCGGGGGTCTAGGCCCCAAAAGGCACAGAACTGACCCCAAGAACTGGGCGGCTTGGTGGGCCATCTGTGAGTCAACCCGCCCAGGTGATTGTTAGCACAGCAGACTCTCCCGGCGCTTTCAGGGAGCGTGGGCGTGCACGCCTGCCATCCTAGTCACCTGGCGGACCCAATTAACAGTCATAGCCCTAGGGGAACTTTGCTTGGACCTTGGCTTCCCAGGCTTTTGCCTGGACTCAGGGACTAGGTGGCCAGGCTAACCTTGTGTGCGACAGCCCGGTTGGCGGATCGGCTGCCCAGCAGAGTGAGCGGAACACAGGGGAGGTCACAGAAGCATACACCGTCTGCACTCCTTGGGGGTGCACACGGGCTCCATCTGGTCCACAGACACAATCTGGGGCAAGGCCTCAGGCGGAAGACCTCAGCTCTACTATCTCCACTTCCGGATCCAGATCAGCCTGGGCGGCAGCACCACATCTCCAAGTCCTGCAAGTGGCTATCTGGGCTTCTGGGCGGCCAGCTGGGAGAAGTCAGTGTGCTCCAGTGAATCCAGCGGGCCCCAGCGGGAGCCTTCGGGTGCCTGCTTTGGGATCTGAACAGCCTGGGCAGCAGCACCCTGTCTACAAGCAGTGCAGGAGGTAAGCTGTGCACCAGAGGCCAACTGGGAAGGGGCAGCTTGCACAGGTGAGTCCAGCACTGACAAGACTAACACCAGTGAGAACTAGATGGCAAAAGGCAAACGCAGGAACGTCACTAACAGAAATCAAGGCAATATGGCAACATCTGAACCCAATTCTCCTCTACCAACATGTCCTGGATACCCCATCACACCAGGAAAACAAGATTTGGATTTAATATCACTGGTCATGATGCTGGTACAGGAACACCTGAAGGACATACTTAAAGAAATTCAGGAGAAAATGGATCAAAAGTTAGAAGCCCTTGCAAGGGAAACACAAAAATCATTGAAAGAAATCCAGGAGAATACAAAAGCCAACAAGGAGGAAATGCAAAAAACACTTAAAGAAATACAGGAGAACTTTGGTCAACAGGCTGAGGTCATGAAAGAGGAAACACAAAAATCTCTTAAAGAATTACAGGAAAACACAAACATGCAAGTGAAGGAGCTAAGCAAAACCATCCAGGATCTAAAATCAGAAGTAGAAACAACTAAGAAAACTCAAAGGGAGACAACTTTGGACATAGAAAGCCTTGGGAAGAAATCAGGGGACAGAGATGCAAATATCAACAACAGAATACAAGAGATAGAAGAAAGAATCTCAAATGCTGAAGATTCCATAGAAACCATGGACTCAACAGTTAAAGAAAATGCAAAATGCAAAAAGTTTGTAACCCAAAATATCCAGGAAATCCAGGACACAATGAGAAGACCAAACCTAAGGATTATAGGCATAGATGAGAGTGAAGATTTACAACTTAAAGGGCCAGCAAATATCTTCAATAAAATTATGGAAAAAAACTTCCCTAACCTAAAGAGAGAGATGCCCATGAATATACAAGAAGCCTACAGAACTCCAAACAAACTGGACCAGAACAGAAATACTTCCCGTCACATAATAATCAAAACACCAAATGTTCTAAACAAAGAAAGAATACTAAAGGCAGTAAGAGAAAAAGGCCAAGTAACATATAAAGGAAGACCTATCAGAATCACAGCAGACTTTTCACCTGAGACTATGAAGGCTAGAAGGTCCTGGGCAGATCTCATGCAGACTCTAAGAGAACACAAATGCCAACCAAAACTACTATATCCAGCAAAACTCTCAATCACCATAGATGGAGAAACTAAGATATTTCATGACAAAACCAAGTTTACCCAATATCTATACACAAACCCGGCCCTAAAAAGGATAATAGGAGGACAACACCAATACAAGGAGGGAAACTTCACCCTGGAAAAAGCAAGATAGTAACCTTTCATCAAACCCAAAAGAAATTAAGCATTCAAATTTAAAAAATAACGACAAAAATGATAGGAAGTAACAATCACTATTGCTTAATATCTCTTAACATCAATGGACTTAATGCCCCAATAAAAAGACCCAGACTAACTGAATGGATATGTAAACAGGACCCTACATTTTGCTGTTTACAGGAAACACACCTCAGGGTCAAAGACAAACACTACCTTAGAGTAAAAGACTGGAAGACAATTTTACAAGCAAATGGTCTCAGGAAACAAGCTGGAGTAGCCATTTTAATATCAGATAAAATTGACTTTCAACCCAAAGTCATCAAAAGAGACCCTGAAGGATACTTCTTGCTGGTCAAAGGAAAAATACAAAAAGAAGAACTGTCAATCCTGAACATCTATGCCCCAAATGCAAGGGCACCCTCTTTCTTAAAAGAAACTTTATTAAAACTAAAAGCACACATTGCACCTAACACAATAATTGTGGGTGACTTCAACATTGCACTTTCCTCAATGGACCGATCAGGAAAACAGAAACTAAACAGGGACACAATGAAATTAATTGAAGCTTTGGACCAATTAGATTTAACAGATATATATAGAACATTCTATCCTAAAACAAAAGAATATACCTTTTTCTCAGCACCTAATGGTACCTTCTCCAAAATCGACCATATAATTGGTCACAGGACAGACCTCAACAAATATAAGAAGATAGAACTAATCCCATGCCTCCTATCTGATCACTATGGAGGAAAAGGGGTCTTCAATAGCAACAGAAACAACAGAAAACCCACATACACGTGGAAACTGAACAATACTCTACTCAATGATACCTTGGTCAAGGAAGACATAAAGAAAGAAATTAAAGACTTTTTAGAACACAATGAAAATGAAAACACAACATACCCAAATCTATGGGACACAATGAAAGCAGTGCTAAGAGGAAAACTCATAGCCCTGAGTGCCTCCAAAAAGAAAATGGAGAGAGCATACATTACCAGCTTAATGACACACCTGAAAGCCCTAGAACAAAAAGAAGCTATTTCGCCCAGGAGGAGTAGAAGACAGGAAATCATCAAACTCAGGGCCGAAATCAATCAAGTAGAAACAAAGAAAACCATACAAAAAATCAACAAAACCAGGAGCTGGTTCTTTGAGAAAATCAACAAGATAGATAAACCCTTAGCCAGACTGACCAAAGGGCACAGAGAAAGTATCCAAATTAACAAACTTAGAAATGAAAAGGGAGATATAACAACGGAAACTGAGGAAATCCAAAAAATCATCAGATCCTACTACAAGAGCCTGTACTCAACACAACTGGAGAATCTGGAGGAAATGGACAATTTCCTTGACAGATACCAAATACCAAAATTAAATCAGGACCAACTAGACCATCTAAACAGTCCCATAATGCCTAAAGAAATAGAAGGAGTCATAGAAAGTCTTCCAACCAAAAAAAGCACAGGACCAGATGGCTTCAGTGCAGAATTCTACCAGACCTTCAAAGAAGAGTTAACACCAATACTCTTCAACTATTCCACAAAATAGAAACAGAAGGAACACTACCCAATTCCTTCTACGAAGCCACAATTACGCTGATAACAAAGCCACAAAAAGATCCAACAAAGAAAGAGAACTTCAGACCAATTTCCCTTATGAACATCAATGCAAAAATACTCAATAAAATTCTTGCCACCCGAATCCAAGAACACATCAAAACGATCATCCACCATGATCAAGTAGGCTTTATCCCGGGAATGCAGGGTTGGTTCAATATACGGAAATCCATCAATACAATACACTACATAAACAAACTCAAAGAACAAAACCACATGGTCATTTTATTGGATGCTGAAAAAGCATTTGACAAAATTCAGCATCCCTTCATGCTTAAAGTCTTGGAAAGAACAGGAATTCAAGGCCCATACCTAAACATAGTAAAAGCAATATACAGCAAACCGGTAGCCAGCATCAAACTAAATGGAGAGAAACTTGAAGCAATCCCACTGAAATCAGGGACCAGACAAGGCTGCCCCCTTTCTCCTTATCTTTTCAATATTGTACTTGAGGTACTAGCTCGGGCAATTCGACAACATAAGGAGGTCAAAGGGATACAAATTGGAAAGGAAGAAGTCAAACTATCATTATTTGCAGACGACATGATCATCTACCTAAGTGACCCAAAGAACTCCACTAGAGAGCTCCTACAGCTGAGAAACAACTTCAGCAAAGTGGCAGGTTATAAAATCAACTCAAGCAAATCAGTGGCCTTCCTATACTCAAAGGATAAGCAGGCTGTGAAAGAAATTAGGGAAATGACCCCCTTAACAATAGCCACAAACAGTATAAAGTATCTTGGGGTGACTCTTACCAAACATGTCAAAGATCTGTATGACAAGAACTTCAAGACTCTGAAGAAGGAAATGGAAGAAGACCTCAAAAAATGGGAAAACCTCCCATGCTCATGGATCGGTAGAATCAATATAGCTAAGATGGCCATTTTGCCTAAAGCACTATACAGATTCAATGCAATACCCATTAAAATCCCAACTCAATTCTTCACAGAGTTAGAAAGAGCAATTATCAAATTCATCTGGAACAACAAAAAACCCAGGATAGTTAAAACTATTCTCAGCAACAAAAGAAAGTCTGGGGGAATCAGTATCCCTGACCTCAAGCAATACTACAGAGCAATAGTGTTAAAAACTGCATGGTATTGGTACAGTGACAGGCAGGAGGATCAATGGAACAGGATTGAAGATCCAGAAATGAACCCACACACCTATGGCCATTTGATCCTTGACAAAGAGGCTGAAAACATCCAATGGAAAAAAGATAGCCTTTTCAACAAATGGTGCTGGTTCAACTGGAGGTCAGCATGCAGAAGAATGCGAATTGATCCATCCTTGTCTCCTTGTACTCAGCTCAAATCCAAATGGATCAAGGACCTCCACATAAAGCCAGACACTCTGAAGCTAATCGAAAAGAAACTGGGGAAGATCCTTGAGGATATCGGTAAAGGGAGAAAGTTTCTGAACAGAACACCAATAGCGTATGCTCTAAGAGCAAGAATTGACAAATGGGACCTCATAAATTTGCAAAGTTTCTGTAAGGCAAAGGACACCATCCAGAGGACAAATCGGCAACCAACAAATTGGGAAAAGATCTTCACCAATCCTACATCAGATAGAGGGCTAATATCCAATATATATAAAGAACTCAAGAAGTTAGACTCCAGAAAACCAAACAACCCTATTAAAAAATGGGGTACAGAGTTAAACAAAGAATTCACACCTGAAGAACTTCGGATGGCGGAGAAGCATCTTAAAAAATGTTCTACTTCATTAGTCATTAGGGAAATGCAAATCAAAACAACCCTAAGATTTCATCTTACACCAGTCAGAATGGCTAAGATTAAAAATTCAGGAGACAGCATGTGTTGGAGAGGGTGTGGAGAAAAAGGAACACTCCTCCACTGCTGATGGGGTTGCAAATTGGTACAACCACTCTGGAAATCAGTCTGGCGGTTCCTCTGAAAACTGGGCACCTCACTTCCAGAAGATCCTGCTATACCACTCCTGGGCATATACCCAGAAGACTCCCCACCATGTAATAAGGATACATGTTCTACTATGTTCATAGCAGCCCTTTTTATAATTGCCAAATGCTGGAAAGAACCCAGGTATCCCTCAACAGAAGAGTGGATGCAAAAAATGTGGTATATCTACACAATGGAATACTATTCAGCCATTAGAAACAATGAATTCATGAAATTCTTAGGCAAATGGATGGAGCTAGAGAATATCATACTAAGTGAGGTAACCTAGACTCAAAAGGTGAATCATGGTATGCACTCACTAATAAGTGGATATTAACCTAGAAAACTGGAATACCCAAAACATAATCCACACATCAAATGAGGTACAAGAAGAAAGGAGGAGTGGCCCCTGGTTCTGGAAAGACTCAGTGAAACAGTATTCAGCAAAACCAGAACGGGGAAGTGGGAAGGGGTGGGTGGGAGGACAGGGGAAGAGAAGGGGGCTTATGGGACTTTCGGGGAGTGGGGGGCTAGAAAAGGGGAAATCATTTGAAATGTAAATAAATTATATCGAATAAAAAATAAAATAAAATAAATAAATAAATAAATAAATCGAATTCAATTGTCATTTGTAGAAAGGCCATTACTCAGAAAAATTCAAAATTTAACGTTTGATCATTATTAATATGTTCTACAGTATAAGCCATATATTTTATATATTTTAAAGCTTCAACGATGTAGGCTTTGTGTGCTAAAATGACTTTTCCTGTAACTCCAGTTTTATATTCAACATTAAAGTATTGTAAAGGTCTAAAATGTATGCCACAGCCCATCAGCAAGTGGTATATGGAGGTATGGAGCCAGAAGACACTTAATTAGCAAGCCTATGACAGAGAGATTGAAGTCAAAGAGAAACAGGAATAGTTTATGCAGGATTAAAAGAGGTAGAAATACAGGCCCAAGGATAGTGAGAAGCAGCCTGATCTGTGTAGTTTGTACTAATTCTTTAGAAGAGGATAATGTCTTATTTAACTCATGGTCTCACTAAAGTCCAAGATTATGCCAATGCCACTGAATCACTAGGAGTCTCTGTTGATGTCTGTGGCCAATGTAACCCCTAAAGATCACTGGTCTGTGCTCTTGCCTGGTATCATGATGAATTCAGAGTGCTACAAAGAGGTGGCCCCAATTCTTACAGTCTGAGGGACTAACAATCTTCTCTTCAATGGGCAGTTTGGGAGACCCAAAGGCATGAAAGAAGGTGAGTTGCCACAACACATAGCTAGCTACAACACTCTACATAACTAGACCCTCAACACACCAGGGAAATGCTGTGGAGCAGTCCTTACAAATTGCTTGCTATAGCAACAAGGCAAGTGGCACTGCAATCTCCCTAGCATGACTTTGGGACTGTTGGCCTGAAGGCATGAGAACTGAAGAGCTGCACTGATAGTGTAAGCTTGAATGATTAAGTCCCCTATAAGCCATCAACTCAGGTAATGTAGCTGCCTTGCTCCTCACCAGAGAAAAACATGAGATATTCTGGTGGCACAGGTTCAAGACAGCTTCTGGAGGGCTGAAAAATCCGTACCATCCAGGCCCAGAAAAGGGGATTTTAGTTAGCCAAGTACAACATATAACTTATCAATGAACTGATGGATAATGAGGAAAAAAAACTGTTCTGCTGTATCAAAGATGGAGTTTTTCTTTAATACCAGGAGACAATAACAGAATATTTTATGGGAATCCTATGTATGCCTTGTGTTGAAAGTATAGCAGAAGACAGAGGCCTGGAACAATACAAGGGACTCCTTGCAAGCAAAGAAAATGTGACTGGGCCAAAACAAGCATACTGTATGAAACACCTAGCCTTTACTTTTTCTCTTAAATTTTATTTTAATTTATATTTATATTTGGGGGAGAAGTAGCAAGGACAGAAAATGTTTATGAAGAAGCCAAAAGATGAGTGAGATTCATTGCATTCAATTAAATTCACAATCAATAAAAAGTATAATATTTTTGACCTTATGACACAGGTATTTAAGCTATCATCACTATTGATATTCTTAAAAATACTTATATAGACATGGAAATTTTTGTTAGATATAATGTGAATACCAATCTCTCCAGTTTAGACTATTGCCCATATCATATTTGAGAAAGTAAATACAGAGACAAAGGCATATTTTTGCCTGCCAAATACTAGACTAAGCTGATATTCATCCATCATAGATCATTTTATTCTGCCCATCAGAAATGAATCCCTGGGAGAAATGGTCTAGAATCCAATTTAGAAATTTCCTACATTATAGCACTATGATTTTTGAACTGATCATTGGGTATATGAAATTTTGTTTGCAGAAATCAAGCACTATTGTGATTCAGAGTGTTCTAATCAGTGGCCTTTAGGACATATAAATAGAAAAGGAGACTAGATTAGAGTGTCTGCCTGTGCATTTATTGTACCAATGTCTCAGTCAATCTTAAAATGTGCAAATATGTTTATGATGATGAGTTGTAAGACCTAGAATGAATTATTTCTTGAGATTATGGGAGAAAGACTGTGAATAACATTATCTGTTGGAGTATGTAGCAGTTTCCTAAACAGAGATGGTAATAGCAGTAAAGGGAGTGTCAGGGAAAATGTCTACTAGAAAGGATGAGGCTCTAGGACCTTTATTACTGTCAAATAATTCTGCTGAACAGCAACAATCAGGACAAAAGTCAACTTGATCGCATTATCATATATTCAGCTTTGAGATCCTTTGTTCCATCTATGAAATCGACACAAGCATTAAAAACGCAGGATTTCCCAAGTTTAGAAGAGAACATACTTAATTCAAAAATTAAGACAACATTCCAGAATGGTAAAGATTAAATTTACCAAGAAAACATTAAATTTCTTATGGAATATATTTTGCCTAAAGCAATTTATTTATTAGCCTAAACTATTTGAACAAAACATCATGTTTCGCTTTTAATTATGCATGTAAAATATTGCCAAAGGTATTTTTACAATTCAGCTTTGTGGCATTTTGTAATATGCTAGAGAAGCAGGGTGGTAGTTAAAAAATATTTTGTTATAAATTGTGAGGACTGGAATTTTCATAAATCATGCATGAAATCCTACTTAATAATAATTAGCAGCTCACTGAATCAAAACATGTTGTCCAATGTTATAATTCAGTAATTCCTCTCCAAAGAACTTTGATTGCACCAAAAGTTTAAAGCTTTCCTATGAAAAATCCTAGCCAATTTATTACACTTACTCTATTTCTACTTATGCCAAGATGAATTGAAATATATTCTAATAACCTCAAAATTAATTGCAAGCATGTATGTTCTAAGGAAAATATTATTCTTATACCCACAAGGAATTTGGAGTTAAAGAGTACAATTGCCTACAAGCAATCAAAAGTCCATGCTAAAAAATTAAATGTTAATTTCTTGTCAAAATGCCTTTTATTTGTCCATCCCATTACAATCAAAACATACCAAAATACATTATAAAATGAATAACTTGGTCAGATCATGAGTATTTGTTGCCTCAAATCAAAAGTATTAGGTTTAAATGGTAAACATCCAGATGTAGAAACGTTAACTATGAAATCTCTACATATAAATCACTATTACTACATTTCAAAGGCACATTAAATATCCATGATACAGTTTTGAAACAGTATTTATAAATTTCTTTTGCTGTCTATATTTGAATTTGAATCAAGAAATATTTCAAGTATCTGGAATATTTTATATACATTTTCTCTATTATACAGGTTATATAATATTGTGTTACATCATATATCTGAGCTCAGAAATTTTACAATAAAGAAGAATATTTACCTAGCAAGACCCTAATCAGATATGCTTGGTCATGCATTGTCAAGATTCACAAGACTGGGAAGATGAAAGTCAGTGACTAGGCCAAGAACAGGAGTTATCCTAGAAAATGGATGGGTGCAAAGACTGATACAGTGACTGCATGATAAAGAGGAGGAGAATACCTTCTCTGAGAATCTGCCCTGGACAATGTCAGTCAATATTACCAAGGGTTGAAGCATATGGAATTTGGCAATCATGGATCAATGCCATCATCATAAATGCTATTCCTATTATTGTGAGCATAGATCCTATTGTTGCATCTTATCTTGTCCCTACAACTTTGTGCAACATGAAATATAAAAGGCTTAAAAGCCAATTCTCTTTCCAAGGAACTAAGACTTTCTATCCTCAACCATATTGGAGAAGCCCTTCTATCAGAAACATGATTGGGTGTCTTCACCTTGGCACAATTAGTTGGACAGGGTTTGAAGGCAGTTACAAACATGTCAGTGGCAGTAGCTAATAAATACTAAATCTGACAGCCTTTTATCCACACCATAAAGTCAGGACAGTCTTAAGTGATTATAGTATTATCCCTGATCTGAATTTTAGTATTGACAGAGACACCAGCTCCGAAGTATACCATAATGGGAGAAACTACATAAGGCAATGGAAACATTTGTGAAATGCTCTCTCCAAACTAGAGATGGAACATGTTTTCTATAGATGCCTTGATATAGAATTGATTTATATATTTTGAATCATAAATCCTAGGCAATGGGACTGGTGAGGTGGCTCAGCAATTAGGAGCACCAACTGTTCTTCCAAGGGTCCTGAGTTCAAATCCCAGCAACCACATGTTGGCTCGCAACCATCGGTAACAAGATCTGGCACCCTCTTCTAGAGTGTCTGAAGACAGCTACAGTGTACTTACATATAATAAATAAATTCTGGGCAGCACATTTATCTCTTTTGAGAGTTTGTCTGCTTTTTCTTAATTGGTGCCATCCTTGGAATGAACAAAACACCAGAGTATATAATAATTTGGCATTTCGCTTGTAACATAAAAGAAAATGAACTTATCTCACCAGTAAAGCAGCAGGTACTTTGAAAGGAGTAGGCCCTAGATGTCCCCATTTTAATTTTTTTTTTACTTCCTATTATTGAAAGACACACACCAGAGAACTGGCTGACAGTTGAATTGTTCCACATCACTAAGAGAGACCTAATGTTTTCCCTATTATGAATAATCACTAACTCTATGCTTTTCTTTTTTAATCAGGGCTATAATTGAGGGACCTATTGACAGTTATGACTTCTTTTCGCTTTTATTCTATTATTAACCCCATTCTAGAAAGTCTATGGTGGCACAGCTAAAACATTTATTTCTTTTTTGATAAAGAAATGAACCAATGACATTTGCCCATATAAATGATGGAGGGCATATCTATGCAGGGTCAGAAATACCTGCCAAATATGGTGCTGTTGCTCTTAAGAAGACTATGACCTTTTGAGAATGAATTCATACCAAATTTTTCATTCTTGCTCCAGAAACCTTGACTGAAGTTTGTTTTTAGTCAATCCATGATTTTCACAAATTTCATTTTGTTGTGTTTTAACCAATGACTACTCCAGTGTATAATTGTAACACAACTTATTTTTAATCTGTTCTCGAAAGAATCTAGGTTGCTTCCATTTTCTGACCTTTATACATAAAGATGTAACAAACATAATAGGGTAAGTATCCTTGTAGTAGGGTGAAACAACCTTTGCGTATATCTCCTGAGTGGTATATGTGCATCTTGATATTGATTGATTGCCAACATTCTAAGGAATGGCCATTTTGACTCCTGTCAGATGTATAAATTTGTACCACCAACAGGAATGGAGGAATATTCCCCCTGCTTAATGCACATCAGCATCATCTGTCACTTGTCTGGTTGACCATAATCATTTTGAGAAGTGTAAAATGAAACAGAAACAAGTTCTAATTTGCATTTTCCTGATGGATAAGAATGTTAAAGGTGTCTTTAATCTCTCAGCTATTTGAGTTTCTTTGATTGAAAAATATCTGCATAGATATGCATACCAATCATTAATTGTATGATTTGCCTTCTTGATATAGAGCTTCTTGACTTCTTACTTTACTTTGGACATTATTCCAATATCGAAAATCGAGTTTGTGAAACTCTTATCTCTTTCTATATCTAGGCTGCCTCTTTCTGTGTTTGAGAGGATCCTTTGCCATACACAAACTTTCAGTGTTATGAGGTCCCACTTGTTAATTGTTGATCTTAGTGCATTTTATATCAACCATATCTTAAGGTTGTTTTTTCCTATCCCAATGATTTTAAGACTAATCTCTACTGTATATTTGATCAGTTCAGTGTATGTGGTTTTATGTTGAGATCTTTGATCCACATGGGCTTAAGTCTCATGCAAGACAATAAATATGCATCTATATGTGCTCTTCTGCATGTAAACATCCTCTATAAGTGACTTCATTTGTTGGAGATGCTATGGTTTTTCAGTTTGAATTTTGGGTTGATTAATACAAATCATGTGTCCATAGATACATGAATTTATGTGTGGTGCTGTATTGGATTAGGTGTTGTTAATATAACTATGTAGTATAACTTGAAATCATTGGCATGTAACCTTGTAGTAGGGTGAAAAACAATTTGAGAATACCTCCTGAGTGATATATGTGCATCTTGACATAGATTGATTGCTAACTCTCAAGAAATGGCCATTTTGACACCTGTGAGATGTATAAGTTTGTACCACCAACAGTAATGGAGGAATGTTCCCCTTGCTTAAAGCACATCAGCATCATCTGTCACTTGGTCTGTCGATCATAGTCATTTGGAGAAGTGTAAAATGAAACACAAAGAGGTTTTAATTTGCATTTTCCTGATGGACAAGGATATTGAAGGTGTCTTTATCTCTTGGTCATTTGAGATGTTTTGATTGAAAAAATATCTGTATAGATATGTATACCAACCATTAATTATATTATTTGACTTCTTGATATACAGCTTCCGAACTTCTTCCTTTACTTTTGACATTATTCCTATATTGAGTGTAGAGTTTGGGAAATTATTTTTCCTATCCATATCTAGGCTTTCTCTGTCTGACAAATGTCTTTGCCTTACATAATCTTTCAGTGTTATGAGGTCCCACTTGTTAATTGCTGATCTTAATGCATTTCATATCAACCATCTTTTCAGGTTGTTGTTGCAAATGCCAATGGTTTTAAGACTATCTTCCTCTCTGTATTTGATCAGGTTCACTGTATGTGGTTTTATGTTGAGATCATTGATCCCCATGGGCTTCAGTCTTATTCAGGGAAATAAATATGCATCTATCTATACTCTTCTTGCAAACATCCTCTAAGAGTGATATCATTGGATGAAGATGCTGTTTTTCCAGTGTGTATTTCGAGTTTCTTAATGAAAATCATGTGACTGTATTTGCATGAATTCATGTCTGGGGCTTTATTGGATTTAACCAATCAACTGTGTGTTTTAATACCAGTACTATACAAATTATAGTAATATAACAATGTAGTATATAACTTGAAGTCATGGAAAGTGAGACTTTAAGCAGCTCTTTATTTTTGAGGATTGTTTAAACTATCATGGAAACTTTGTGTTTCGACATGAAGAAGAAAATTATCCCTTCAAGGTCTGTGAGAAATTGTATTGGAATTTGATGATGGGGATTTATTTGAATCTATAACTTGTTTTTTGGTAGAAGGGAAATTATTTTATATATTAATTTAAATGATCCACAAGCACTGATTGTCCAATGTTCTGATTTCTCCTTTAATGACTATCTGAGTCTTACTCTAGTATCTACAGGCAACTTCATAATTACTGTTCCAGTTCACACACTTATCAAGAGTGAAGAATAAAACCTCTCCCCACCCTCCCAGCTTTTATTGTGTTTTGCTTTTGTAATGCGTGACAAAATGGTTAGACTGTAAATGAGATGCCAAAATCATTTTAATATTCATTTTCCAAATAACAAATTATGTCACAAACTTAAAGTATACATTGAGCATTATTTTGTATTTCTCCATTGACAATTCTCATTTCCATTTCTTTTAACTTTTTTCTTCTTTGTTTTTTTTGGGGGGGGGGAGTTACGTTTCTATGTCTTTTAGATCTCAGAGACTGCTAACGTGCTTAGCAATTTTTTTCTATCTTTGCATGCTGTGTCTTCATCCAGTTATTGTTATACATTGTTGCACAGATATTTCATTTTTATTTCATGAAGCTCCACTTGTCAACTGTTGGCATTATTTATTGATCAACCAAAATTTTGCTCATATTCTCTTTGCTTATCCTAATATATCAGAGATTTTTTTCTAATCATTTCCTCTAACACTTTGGAGTTTTGGTATAATTTTAAAAACTCTAACCTCTTGTAGTGATTATTGAGCAGTAGGGCAGATAAACATGTAATACCTCTACATGCAGATATCCAATTTCTCTGTACCATTTGTAAAACACACCTCTTTCCCCCAATAACATTCTTAGGAACTTCTGAAAACTAGGAATTCCCACAAAAATAACTACAGAGTCAACGATTCTGGGCCAATGAGGCTCACAGATACTTACCCACCATCCAATGAACATTCGTGCACTGAAACTAAGACTCTAAGCATATATAACTATTGGAAATGTGTTCTTTATAAGTATCTTCTAACGATTAGATCATGAGCCATCACTGATCCTGTTGTCTGCCTTTTGATTCCTTTTCCCTAGGTGGGGTGCATTTTCTGTATTTAGAGGGGAAAGATGTACCTAGTTCTGCTATTACTTGATGTGTCAGTGCATGCTGGTATCCATGCGGGGAGGGGTGCATGCCGGGTTTTCCCCTTCTAAAAAAGAGGTAAGTGTAGATTCACAATAGGTGTTTATGAAGGAGAGACTTTGAGGACATGATATTTGGTGTCAGTGAGCAGTGTGAAAAACAATTCAATACTTAATACAAAAATCTTTTAAAAATTTAAGCCCAAATATGAGAGGTCGAGGCCTAGGTAAATAAATTAAACTAGTGTCTGCTTTTCCTGACGATGTGGGTACACATATGATAGTTAATAACCATCTGAAATTCCAGTTTCCGGGGAACCAATATTTTGTTTTGGTCCCTGTGAGCACTGAATGAACATGACACACATAACAAGGCAAAGCATATACTCATAAAATTAAAATAACCAAAATAAAGTAAATAACATAGATACATGAAACCCATGTCTACATCTTTTGTTCTGTCTAATTTTCCTGCATATTGGCTTTGTGCCAGAAAGATGATAAATAGATCAATAAGTCAACAGATGATAGATATATGATAGATAGATAGATAGATAGATAGATAGATAGATAGATAGATGGAGAGATAGATAGATAAATAGATAGATAGATAGTAGATAGATAGATAGTAGATGGATAGGTAGGTAGATAGATAGATAGATAGATAGATAGATAGATAGATAGATAGATAGACAATTAGAGAAGCAAATAATTCAGTTCTTTCACAACATCATCCTCATCAGGGTCACTGCATTATTCACTTGTGAGTCAGTCTTTCTCTGGGAGAGTCATGTGTCCATGCATGGCCAGCTTAGAAATGCTTGCCTACAACTCCTCTACCAAGAACTCTGTGTCTCCTCACCTTCAGTAAGTGAGCATCAAATTCCCGATGCAGTTGCCTATATTCTGCCATTTGTTTGCTTATTTTATTTTTGTCTATATCAGACATTCTTCCTCCTAGAACACATTCTAATTGATAATGACTGGTTTGTTGATTTATTTAAAATTTCTAATATTCTTGTGCTGCAAAGTAGTTTCCTTTTGGACATATTCTAGGGAGAAAATGTTTCCTTTTTTTATATGTTACTAATAAGCTTACTCAACAACTTTTTAAATAATGACTTTCTTTTTATTTGATGTTCTTCACATCCTTTATACTCTTTCTTCCCAAAGACAGGTCCAGAAATATTGGATGTTCTTTTTGTCTCCCTACAACATTTATATATCTATTCTCCAAACAGTGTAATATGGACGAAGGTTTGTCCCCAATGGCACACAAAGGAATGTTCATCACAAAAATAATCTATGAGTATACTGTGCATTTGGAACGACATGACTATCTTTTTTTAAAGAAAGAACTTAGATTGTTGGTAAAAAAGGAAAAGCCAAATTTCATTTCGGTAAGGTTCCTTTCTGAAAGTGGATAAGATGGTCTGCAATAGTCAAAGAGACAGGTTAATCTCTTTCAGTTCAGGGTCAAGCAGCACACAGTCACTGTTCAGCTCATACTTAAATAATGATCCTTAGAAAACTGTATGTGGACTATATTTTGAGACACCATATTCTAGATAGAGGTATGTAGTATTCTGCTACTGACAGTGATATAAGTACTAAACTTATGTCCCCTGCAAAAGCACAAAGTGTTTTTAATAGTTGAACTATGTTTCCAGCACCAGTGGAAAGATGTCCATAAATGAAGAACTTAGAATAGCAGAGTGCTGGATATAATAGTTGGACAGGATGATCAGAAATTTCCATAGCAGGATTGTTCTTTGCTTGATTACTCCCATAATTCTATTCCCTGTTCTGAAATTAGATCATTGGGAAATAGGGTTCTAGCAGGGGATTAGCTAAGGTGCCCCAGCCAGAGAGTACAAGATCCGCAGCTAATCAGGGGTCATACACACTAAGAGCCATTATTAAATTTGAGCATACTCACATGCATCTCCTGCACATACATTACCATATATGTTAGAACCTAGAAAGCCTTACCTTTTTGAGAGTCCATACAGGATACTTCTCCTCAGTGTTTCCCCATAAGATGCCTGAGTAAGATGAACTAAAAAATTGCCTTCAGGGAAAGTAAAGAGGAATAACAGACTCCTTCACATGAGAGGTTAATTTATGTTCTTGTTTCCTTTCCTTTCCTGAGCTTTCAGGCTCTGCATCTGAAAAAAAAGATGTACCTTTTTTAATACTAGTTGTATCTTATTTCATCTATAACAATGACAATTATGTAGGTTAAATTTTTATAAGGATGAATGTGGGGAATCTCTAGACTTAATAATTGTTTTAAGTTCTTGTGCAAAGCAGAGACCTAGCTTTGAATTCAGAAGTCATCAAGGACAAAAATGGAAAGTACTAGCATGTGTTTAGTTTAGCTCATCACTAGTTCTCAGATCTTCACTTTTATACTTAAGGGAAATTCCTTCGTCAGTTTTCCTATGTATTTGATGTCTGGTCACTCAATGTGTACCCTGATTCATTAAACTGGACACAATAAATGCTAATAGCTATCTCTCTTCCAGATGGAAGAAGATCCTGTAACAAATTTTTTGAACCAATTGTAGAAAAATTACACCAATGAAGAGATATGGGATATGATAACACAAATAGGACTTGAGTACTATAAAAAGATGGAGGGCAATGCTGTCTAGAATTACCAGCATCACAATCATTTACCTGGTCTTAAAGGGGATCAAAATAGCCATGACTAGAGACACTAACCAGGAGTTCAATGCATCTTGGATCTAACTAACTGTTGCTACATAAATGTTATGTCACAGACATTAATATAATGGTTGTGAACCTGGACATCAGGGGAATAAAGACATTATCTACACTAATTCTCTCAGTGCTGCTGATGCTTATTTTTTTGTCCTTCCCATAAAACTGTCCACCAGTTGCTCTGTAACCTTCTACAGTGGTTTATATTCTTCATTCCATTACAAAAAAATGACCGACCACAAAATATTAGGACTCTTTTTACCAATTTTATTCATCTCCTTAACTATACCATAGTGTTGAAATCAGCCTAACTTCCCATGCCCACTTATCGTGGCCCTTGTCATGACAGATATTCAAGATAGTCTTCTCTTCTCAACATATCTGTCATGTTAGAGAAGGGTATGAAATATTCTATGCATCATTATTAAAGAACAAATGTCTCTCCTACTTGAAATTGTGCAAAACTAGCAGTGTTTTTCCTAGGAATCTCAGTCAGAAGACAAATTCTGGAGCTGTGGTAGTATGAACAAAGACAGAAGTGAGAATAGCACCAAGAAACCTATCTCTGCATATATGTTTCCTTGCTTTTGGACGATTGCATTATTCCTTGGTCCTTAGATTGTGGCATTCTCATCTGCAATTTAAGAGTTGAAATTCTTCCCTTTCACCTTCATGGTGGAAGTGGTACATCTAGTTTGATAAAATTCATTAAAAAACTTCATAAGCTACTGATTACAGACTCACAGGTGAGGTTGCAGTTGGTACATAACTTTAAGTGTTTCCTTTCATATAAGAGTATTTTCCACTTGACAAAGTGTCTTAGAAATTCTTTCTTCATTATCTATCGATTACCATGGAACTGGGTTGAGTACTTCTTCAAAAGACTGTAACCTCATAAAAGCAATGTTAGCATAATGCAAACAAACTAGAAAGAGAGAAATGCAGGAAGCAATCTAAGACGGCAACTTGCATATGAGGATAAGCTACCTAGCCATTCTACTACTTAAAAGCCACGTTTCAGGATGGTACATGGTATGAAAAAAAGGAACTAGAAGGTATATGTGTTTGACATCAAGTGACCATTGGTATTAAATATTGGCAAGATTTTGCTGATGTCAAGAGTTGGCATCAGCAGAGACCAACTAGGTTCATTTTTGAAAACCATGGTAGGTGTGTTGTATGAGAGAAAAGAAAATGATAAATGACATTCCTATTGGAAGCTTTGCCTCATTTTTGGCCACATGCTGCTAAATATCTGAAGAAAGCTCCCTTTCTCACCACTGCAAGGCAACACAGAATCAACATAATGTTCCCTGAATAAATGTCCAGTTTCTGTTCCCTATGAAATATCAGCCAGGAAAGAAGTATAAGAGACTCTTGTATGTATGAAGATTCTAGAGAATTTTCTTAAGAAGTTTAGAAGCTCTGTGAGATCAAAGGTACCTCCTCTTTTCCACTGTGGATTTGCTTGATGAATTGGTAGTTGAGTATTTTTATTGAGTTGTCTCTCCTCTAATTATTTTGGAAGATTTCCTTTCCTCTTTTTCTCTCCTTACTAAATGATACTACCAAATATTAAAGACACAAAACAGTCCAGAAAAGTCAGTGCAGATAATTGTCTTAGTTCTACCCTCTCATGCTATCCTACTCCCGAAATACTCAAGAACAAAAATCTCAGCCCCATCCACAAAACAACCACCATTATGAAATCTGAAATGAGCAGTGTGATGCAGCAATCGGGTCACAAAGCTTTGTAAACAAACCTCTCTCTTGGGTTTCATTTCAGAAAAGTTGTTGGATAGTTTTGCAAAAGAATTTTCATGATGATCTGGGAGAATATCTAACAAGTATGATCAGTGTCACAGTAATAAGCACCCACTGCAAAGGCCACACACCCTTGGTTTCTCATCTCCTTGCATATTTTCTAGCAAACATCAAAGAAAGTCATAGACAGTAATGGTTTCCACTACCCACTCCCAATATCACTAATAAATTCTTACTCCTGGTTCTAATCTATTCCATCATGAAGAATCACTGTAGTCCCACTCTCTTCTGATCCAAGCTATATTAAATATCCTGAGTTCTTTCCATACCTAATAGGTATTTGAGCAAAGCACAGTGCTACATAATGAGGTTGGGATTAATTCACTTTAGTAACACTCCAATACATATTATTAGAACACTCTGACAAAATAGAAAGGTTTTGGAACAGAAAAATGAACTCATTGTATCTCAAAGAACAAAACTGATTCCTCGGTCATGATCCACATTCTAAGCAATTGTTTGTGATTCTGACCAGGCTTCTTGACTCTTGATCTTGAGTTTAAGTCTACAAATCTCTACTACTTCAGAGACATTTTAGAAAAACCTTACATGGACACTGCCTCCATGGGAGCAGTTGTTTTGTCCTTATGATAAAAATCACTGAGGGTTCCATTCTGCATATTATGAGTCTGACATTTGAACACACATTACCCTGAAACTGACATGCAGTTGTACATGACACTATGAGATACTTTTGAGGACTGGAACTTATTATATATGTCTTCTGAATATGTTACTGATTTGTAAGAAGATCAAGTTCCTTCCAGTGATACCAAGGAAGAGAACATATAGAATAATGCCACAACAGCATAGTGAAAGCTGTGAGTTCAGATGCAATGACATCTCTGCCTCACTGGCCTGAAACAGAGCTTTGCCATAGGACTGAGGTTTGATATATCTCACTTGGATGTTGGCCCAGAAAGCAGAATCACAACGAGAGCTGCTATGGAATTTGCCTCCATACATCCTTTTATATTTTTATAGATTTATACAGACATCCTATAAAAATGCATCTACTGTGGGAGTAAAGCTCATATAATTAGATCACATGTTTATTTTTTGAGTGTCCCCTTCAGCACAGATAATTGAATTGGGTGCTGTAGCTGCTCTCTTAAAATGTTAAAAATCAAACTTTTGATTTATATGTTAGTAATATTTATATAGCTCATGGTTTACAACTGCTTGAGATTGTTTCTTTTTTTAATGCTACTAATTCTTAAACTTTACAGTTACTAATACCAAATACAATGCAAGTTAAAAAATTAATTAAAAATATGCTTCAATGTCTCTCCACTTCCACGGAGACCTTTATGACCCCTTCACCTCGAAATAAACTTGCTTGCTCATGCCTTGTTTGTGCTTAATTTCTTGAGATTGGATAATGATGGATGTTCAGCTGATTGTCATTAGCATTCTGGTTCCAAACATTCTCACACCACAGTGCTTTGGAGGGACCCCCTTACCAGTCAGTAGAAGGGACCTGATCCTGTGCTTATTTGGGGTTGTGGCTCAGCATGCATTTATGAACAAAAGAACTCTGAGCTCATATGGCTCCCAGAACGCCCTGTAAATCACGTTAATCCTATGTCCAGAGTGGAGCATTCATCTTCCCCTGAGACTCATTCTCCTTCTCTTGTAGATGCTGCTACCTCACCTGATCCAGATGCTTCTGATGACCCTACCATGACCAGATGCACCAGTGATGGCAATCAAACTGCCCCATAAGCCCTTTTCAGGAGTGTCCTTTATGTACTTGGTTTGGAATTTTACATGGATAGTCCTCTCAGATAGGAAGGACCCTGTCTGGTCTATCTCCAAATTATCTAATCAAGTTTGGTGGCCAGACTTTCTGACCCCTGACCTTTGCAAGCTCACACTTAGCACATGAGCACCTTGGGGAATCGAACATCCTTTATATATCTCAGTTGCCACAGAATTCCCTACTCGTGGCCGCAATCCTAAGCCAGGTTGTGGCAACTCAGTTCGACATACTCTATTGAAAAACCTTGAGTTTTATGTCTGCCCTGGTTACCATCATGGCAGTTCTGTAGATAAAAAATGTGGAGGCAAAACAGACTTTTTTGTGCCTCCTGGCTCTGTGTAACCACTGGAGATGCATCTTAGAAACCCACCTCCTCATCGGATTATATTCAAGTAAAATGCAATTTTGCACCCCCAGATAGTTTTCTTTCTTTTTTCTTTTTGTAGATTCTTTTATTTTCATTTTTTGTTTTTTTTTAATATTTTTTATTCAATATATTTTTTATTTACATTTCAAATGATTTCCCCTTTTCGGGTCCTCCACTCCCAGAAAGTCCCATAAACCCTGTTCCTTCCCCTTGTTCTCCCATCCACCCCTTCCCACTTCCCTCTTCTGGTTTTGCCCTATACTGCTACACTGAGTCTTCCCAGAACCAGGGGCCACTCCTCCGTTCTTCTTGTACATCATTTGATGTGTGGATTATGTTTTGGGTATTCCTATTTTCTAGGCTAATATCCACTTGTTAGTGAGTGCATACCATGATTAATATTTTGAGACTGGTTACCTCATTAACTATGATGTTCTCCGGCTCCATCTATTTGTCTAAGAATTTCATAAATTCATTGTTTCTAATGGCTGAATAGTACTCCATTTTTTATATATACCACATTTTTTTGCATCCATTCTTCCCTTGGTGGATACCTGGGTTCTTTTCAGGTTCTGGCTATTAAAAATAGGGCTGCTATGAACATAGTGGAGCATACATTCCTATTACCTGCTGGGGAATCCTCTGGGTATATGCCCAGGAGTGCTATAGGAGGATCCTCCGGAAGTGACATGCCCAGTTTTCTGAGGAACCATTGAAAACACAAACGCATGGTGGTGTTGAAACATTGAAAATTGAACACATTGAAAATTGAGTCCATTGATGTTATGAGATATTAAGGAATAGTGATTATTACTTCCTGACATTTTTAATGTTATCTTTTATATTTGAATGGTTATCTTCTTTTGGGTTTGATGAAAGAAGGTTACTATCTTGTTTTTTCCTGGGTGAAGTTTCCCTCCTTGTATTGGTGTTTTCCTCCTATTATCATTTATAGGGCTGGGTTTGTGGAAAGATATTGGGTGAATTTGGTTTTGTCATAGAATATCTTGGTTTCTCCATCTATGGTGATTGAGAGTTTTGCTGGGTATAGTAGTTTTGCCTGGCATTTGTGTTCTCTTAGAGTCTGGATGAGCTCTGCCCAAGATCTTCTCGCTTTCATAGTCTCTGGTGAGAAGTCTGGTGTGATTCTGATAGGTCTTACTTTATATGTTACTTGGCCTCTTTCTCATACTGCCTTTAATATTCTTTCTTTGTTTAGTACATTTGGGGTTTTGATTATTATGTGACGGGAGGTATTTCTGTTCTGGTCCAATCTGTTTGGAGTTCTGTAGGTTTCTTGTATATTCATGGGCATCTCTCTCTATAGGGAAGTTTTCTTCCATAATTTTATTGAAGATATTTGCTGGCCTTTTAAGTTGTAAATCTTCACTCTCATCTATGCCTATAATCCTTAGGTTTGGCCTTCTCATTGTGTCCCAGATTTCCTGGATGTTTTATGTTACAAGCCTTTTGCATTTTGCATTTTCTTTGACTGTTCAGTCCATGGTTTCTATGGTATCTTCCGCATCTGAGATTCTTTCTTCTTTTTTTTTTTTAAAGCAATGACGGTATAGAATATTCATGAGTCACACTTTTTTTAACTCTTTTTTTTATTCGATACATTTTTTATTTACATTTCAAATCATTTCCCCTTTTCTAGCCCCCCACTCCCCGAAAGACCCATAAGCCCCCTTCTCTCCCCCTGTCTTCCCACCCACCCCTTCCCACTTCCCCGTTCTGGTTTTGCCCTATACTGCTTCACTGAGTCTTTCCAGAAAAAGGGGCCACACCTCTGTTCTTGTACGTCATTTGATGGGTGGATTATGTTTCGGATATTCCAGGTTTTTCTGGTTTATATCCACTTATTAGTGAGTGCATACCATGATTCATCTTTTGAGTCTGGGTTACCTCACTAAGTATGATGTTCTCCAGCTCCATCCATTTGCCTAAGAATTTCATGAATTCATTGTTTCTAATGGCTAAATAGTACTCCATTGTGTATATATACCACATTTTTTGCATCCACTCTTCTGTTGAGGGATACCTGGGTTCTTTCCAGCTTCTGGCAATTATAAATATGGCTGCTATGAACATAGTGGAACATGTATCCTTATTACATGCTGGGAATCTTCTGGGTATATGCCCAGGAGTGGTATAGCAAGATCTTCTGGAAGTGAGGTGCCCAGTTTTCAGAGGAACCACCAGACTGATTTCCAGAGTGGTTGTACCAATTTGCAAGCACACCAGCAGTTGAAGAGTGTTCCTCTTTCTCCAAATCCTTGCCAACACCTGCTGTCTCCTGAATTTTTACTCTTAGCCATTCTGACTGGTGTAACGTGAAATCTCAGTGTTGTTTTGATTTGCATTTTACTAATGACTAATGAAGTTGAGCATTTTTTTAAGATGCTTCTCCGCCATCCGAAGTTCTTCAGGTGAGAATTCTTTGTTTAACTCTGTACCCCATTTTTTAATAGGGTTGTTTGGTTTTCTGGAGTCTAAGTTCTTGAGTTCTTTATATATATTGGATATTAGCCCTCTACCTGATGTAGGATTGGTGAAGATCTTTTCCCAATTTGTTGGTTGCCGATTTGTCCTTTTGATGGTGTCCTTTGCCTTACAGAAACTTTGTAATTTTATGAGGTCCCATTTGTCAATTCTTGATCTTAGAGCATACGCTATTGGTGTTCTGTTCAGAAACTTTCTCCCTGTACGGATGTCCTCAAGGTCCTCCCCAGCTTCTTTTCTATTAGCTTCAGAGTATCTGGCTTTATGTGGAGGTCCTTGATCCATTTGGATTTGAGCTTAGGTCAAGGAGACAAGGATGGATCAATTCCCGTTCTTCTGCATGCTGACCTCCAGTTGAACCAGCACCATTTGTTGAAAAGGCTATCTTTTTCCATTGGATATTTTCAGCCCCTTTGTCGAAGATCAAGTGCCTGTAGGTGTGTCTGTTCATTTCTGGATCTTCAAGCCTGTTCCATTGATCTTCCTGCCTGTCACTGTACCAATACCATGCAGTTTTTAACACTATTGGTCTGTAGTATTGCTTGATGTCAGGGATACTGATTCCCCCAGACTTTCTTTTGTTGCTGAGAATAGTTTTAGCTATCCTGGATTTTTTGTTATTCCAGATGAATTTGAGAATTGCTCTTTCTAACTCTGTGAAGAATTGAGTTAGGATTTTGATGGGTATTGCATTGAATCTGTATATTGCTTTTGGTAAAATGGCCATTTTAACTAAATTGTTCCTGCCGATTCATGAGCATGGGAGGTTTTGCCATTTTTTGAGGTCTTCCTCCATTTCCTTCTTCAAAGTCTTGAAGTTCTTGTCATACGGAGATTCTTTCTTCTATCTCTTGTATTCTGTTGTTGATATTTGCATTTATGGCCCCTGATTTCTTCCTAAGCTTTTCTATCTCCAAAGTTGTCTCCCTTTGCGATTTCTTAGTTGTTTCTACTTTTGTTTTTAGATCCTGTATATTTTTGCTAGGTTCCTTCACTTGAATGTTTGTGTTTTCTTGTAATTCTTTGAGAGATTTTTGTGTTTCTTCATTCATGACTTCTGCCTGTTGATCAAAGTTCTGTATTTTTTAAATGATTTTTGCATCTCCTCCTTATTGGCTACTATCGTTTGAGTCATATTCTCCTGACTTTCTTTAACTGATTTTTGTGTTTCCCTTGTAAGTGCTTCGAGCTTTTGATCATTTTTCTCCTGATTTTCTTTAAGAGATTTATTCATGTCCTTCATGTGTTCTTGTAACAGCATCATGACCCGTGATTTTGAATCCAAATCTTGATTTTCTGGTGTTTTGGGGTATCCAGGACTTGCTGTTAACAGAGAATTGGGTTCAGATGCTGCAATATTGCCTAGATTTCTTTTAGTAATGTTCCTACATTTGCCTTTTGACATCTAGATCTCACTGGTGTTAATTGGTCTTGTTGTCAATGCAGGACTCATCCGTGCAAGCTTCTTCCCTGCAGCTGGCCTCCAGATGCACCGCTGGCCCTCTGCATTGCTTGCAGATGGGGCGTATGGCTCAGACTGCTCCCGATCTAGAGGTGGAGACGGGAAGGCTCCTGTCAGAGGTGGGATGGATCCTCTGCTCTGGGTCAGATGGGCTCATCAGTGTAAGGTGCCTTCCTGAGGCTGGACTTTGGATTTACCACTGGCCCTCTGCACTGCTTGGGGACTGGGCACATGGACCAGGCTGCTCCTGATCCAGAGGGGGCAACAGGCATTCGTTCCCCGGAAACTGGAATTTCAGATGGTTATTACCTATCATATGTGTACCCAAATCGTCAGGAAAAGCAGACACTAGTTTAGTTTATATATCTAGGCCTCAGTTTTTAATCTTAGCCATTCTGACTGGTGTAAAGTGAAATCTCAGGGTTGTTTTGATTTGCATTTCCCTAATGACTAATGAATTTGAGCATTTTTTAAGATGCTTCTCAGACATCCAAAGTTCTTTGGTTGAAAATTCTTTGTTTAGCTCTGTACAACACTTTTTAATAGGGTTATTTGGCTTTCTGGGTTCTAACTTCTCGAGTTGTTTGTATATATTGGATATTAGCCCTCTATCTGATGTAGGGTTGGTGAAGATCTTTTGCCAATTTGTTGGTTCTCAATTTGTCTGATGAGTCCTTCAAGGCATATAATCCCTCTACAAAGGGATGGTGCATACCTTTATGAATTACATTCACCACCCATACAAAATCTCCCAATCTACATTGGCAAATAGGCTATGAAAAGGGGTCTTTACTTCTATGTACTTAGCACTGGTGCAGGTATTACTTTCTCTATTAAGCACCTTAAAGAGCCTTTATATCATGCCCAGCCAGCCCCAATAGGACCTAATCCTGTGTTGGTACCTCATCCTCTTCTTCTAAAGGAATTGACCAGGGCACCACCAGTGATCCTTTTCTTAAAGGCACCTCCCTACCTACTGTATTTACCCTCCAGCCACCAGCTAGGCCATCAGCCACTATTCTGCTTGTACAGCCAGCTCCCACTAAGAATCTTGTACTTTAGTTAATCAGACTTTTCTTACCTTAAATGAAACTTCCCTTGAACTTGTTGAAGATTGCTGGTTGTGATACCATTCCCAACCATCGTTTTATGAAGGAATTGCTATTCTTGGTGATCCCCTCACCTATGCTGATGATCCATGGCACTGCCGTTGGCTAAAGGGTGCTGGGCCTGGTCTTTCCTTAACCCAAATATCTGGCCTGGGACGTTGTGTGATCTCTAGTGGAACAAATGACCCATCGGTTTATGCTCACTTGTGTAATAAAACCTATTTTCCCCCTCCTGGCAATTATTTTATTCTCCCCCAGGAGGGAAACTGTTAGGCATACCTTGATGGCCTTACACCTTGACACTCCACCCCAGTTTTTCAAAATCGAAATAATGGAGAGATCCATGGGTTTTGCATCCTTATTAATATGATTCCTTGTTTAGTTTATTATCACTCTGAAGAATTTTTTCACGTGTGGGATCAATCCACATCTCCTGGAGACTCAACTTCTTTGAACGTCCCTCACAGAGAACCTATCTCTGCTGTTACTATCTCTGTCCTACTTGGCCCCAGAGCTGTGGGAACAGGGACAGGTATTTCTTTCTTTGTTTTTCTAACCCTAGGGACACAGAGCTAAGTGCTACCATCGAACAAGACATCCAGTACCTTCAGCAGGGGATAATTGATCTCTCTGACTCCTTTGATTCCCTAGCTGTGGTTGTCCTTCAAAATAGGCAGATACTTTATTTCTTGTTCCTCCAACAGAGTGAACTTTGTGCAGCCTTAAAAGAAGAGTGTTCTTTTTATGCTAATAAGACAGGAGCTGTAAATGATAGCATGAAAATAGTCAGACATGGGTTAGAAAAACATAAGAGGGAAAGAGATCAGAAAGAAAGTTGGTATGAAAATTGGTTTTCCATATCTCCATGGCTCACCACACTTTTGCCCACTATCCTAGGACCCTTTGAAGGTCTATTATTGTTATATTCTTTTGGACCATGGACTTTTAAATGCCTCACTGCCCTAATTAAGCGGCAGGTAGAAAACTGGCAGCCAAGCCCATTCAGGTACATTACCATAGTTTGGCTATGGAGGATTAAGAGATGGCTACCCAGCCCCACAGGGCAGTTACAGAACAGTCCAAATGGCACGTTCTTGTGCCATGGCAGAGAGAGCATTCCTGTCACAGTCATTCCAGTCGGGACTCTAGAAGGAGCCCCACAAGCTGAAGGCACCAATAAAAATAAATTTGTTCGGCACTTAGCCAATGATGGGAAACTTCCCAGGGCCACTCTTACCTAAGACAGGAGTTTCTGGAGGCTGGCAGAGACATCCAAATGGGAATGGGATGATGGATGACCGGGTCAATTCCTAAGACAGGCACTACCCCATTATCTTGGTGCCTCATCTGCTTTCCATCAATGGCAGTCTGCTCTCTGCCCTCAACTATACAGAGAAGGGAGAGATGCCAGGAGCCATCCTCACTTATATCTAACTGTCAAGAGCTCTCAATACCAGGAGCCATCCCCACCTAGATCTTAATGCCAGGAGATCTTGTTACCAGGACTCATTCTCACTTAGATCTCCATGCCAGGAGCCATTTTTTACATAGATCTCAAAACCCCCTCCGTTTGAAGCTCATTTGTGGATAGATTACTATAGCAACTCCTTTCCACTTCACCTCCTCATGACCTCCTTTTTATCATGCCAAAATTCCAGCAGCAATAACTAGCCTTTCCCAGAAATTATGAGAAACTATTTCATAGAAATGATGCCAGCCCCTGAGATTGTTCTCCCTTAGCCTGTCCCTACACCTTTACCCTTCCCTTTAAATTGGCTTGTGTAAAAAATAAATTTTGACAGCTTGATTGGAATACTGACTTGCTGTCCATCTCTCAAGTCTGTTGCCTCTTGCCTTTCCCTAGGTAGTTCTGGGGACCCTGTTGACTGTCCTGTAGGTTGGAACAGGCGTGGAATATACCATAGAAAACATTGACTCAGCAGTCAAAGAAAATACAAAATGCATAAACCTGGTAACCTAAAACATCCAGGAACTTTAGGATACAATGAGAAGACCAATCCTAAGGATTATAGGTATAAACAAGAACAAGTAATTACATCTTAACGGCCCAGTAAATATCTTCAACAAAATTGTAGAGGAAAACTTCCCTAACCTAGACCAAGAGATTCCCATGGACATACAAGAAGCCTTCAGAACTCCAAACAGATTGGACCAGACCAGAAAAACCACCCAGCACATAATAATCAAAACACGAAATCCAGTAAACAAAGAAAGAGTAGTAAAAGCAGAAAGGGAAAAGGGGCAAGTAACTTACAAAGTCAGACCCATCAGAATCACACCAGACTTCTCACCAGAGATGGTGAGAGCTAGAAGATCCTGGTCATACCTCATACAGGACCTAGGAGAACACATATTCCAGTCCAGGCTACTATACCCAGCAACACTTTCAATCATCATACATGGGGAAACCAAGATATTCCATGATAAAAGAAAATTTACACAACAACGATCCACAAATCCAGCCCTACAAAGAATAATTGATGGAAAATGACAACACAAGGAGGGAAACTACAGCCCAGAAAATGTAAGAAAGTAACCTTCTTACCTTCTTCCAATAAACCAAAAAGAAGATACCCACAGATATAAAAATAACATCAAAATTAACAGGAAGCAACAATCACTATTCCTTACTATCTCAGTCTTCGTAACAAGAAAGGACTCAACTCCCCAATAAAAAGACATAGACTAACGAAATATTTCTCATGTAAATCTTCAATTTTATCAGAAAATGTTTATAATTGCCCTTTTAATTAATTTAGTAATATTTTATGTCTACCATTTCATCTGTATTATTTTTCATGATAATCTTCAATTTTAATATGTCTTTCTTTTATATTATTTATTGATATATTTTTATTTACATTACAAATGATTTCCCCTTCTCTGGGTCCCCACTCCCCGCAAGTCCCATAAGCCCTCTTCCGTCCCCCTGTTCTTCCATCTACCCCTTCCCACTTCCCTGTTCTGGAATTCCCCTATAATCTTGCACTGAATCTTTCCAGAACCAGGGGCCACTCCTCCATTCTTTTCGGACATCATTTAATTTGTGGATTATGTCCTGGGCATTCAAAGTTTCTAAGCTAATATCCACTTATCAGTGAGTGCATACCATGATTGATATTTTGAGACTGCGTTACCTAACTTAGTATGATGTTCTCCAGCTCCATCCATTTGTCTAAGAATTTCATGAATTCATTGTTTCTAATGGCTGAATAGTACTCCATTGTGTAAATATACCACATTTTTTGTATCCATTCCTCCATTGAGGGACACCTGGGTTCTTTCCAGCTTCTGGCTACCACAAATAGGGCTGCTATGAACATAGTGGAGCATGTGTCCTTATTGCATGCTGAAGAATCCTCTGGATATATGCCCAGGAGTGGTATAACAGGGTCCTCAGGAAGTGTCATGCCCAGTTTTCTGAGGAACCGCCAGACTGATTTCCAAAGTGGTTGCACCATCTTGCAATCCCACCAGCAGTGGAGTGTTCCTCTTTCTCCACATCCTCGCCAACACCTGCTGTGTCCTGAGTTTTTGACCTTAGCCATTCTGACTGGTGTGAGGTGAAATCTCAGGGTTGTTTTGATTTGCATTTCACTAATGATTAATGATGTTGAACATTTCTTAAGGTGTTTCTCAGCACTCCGAAGTTCTTCATGTGAAAATTATTTATTTAGATCCGTACCCCACATTTTAATGGGGTTATTTGGTTCTCTGGGTTCTACTTTCTTGAGTTCTTTGTATATAGCCCTCTGTCAGATTTAGGGTTGGTGAAGATCCTTTCCCAGTCTGTTGGTTGACGTTTTGTCCTTTTGACTGTGCCTTTGCCTTACAGAAACTTTGTAGTTTTATGAGGTCCCATTTGTCAATTCTTGATCTTAGAGTAAAGGCTATTGGTGTTCTATTCAGGAACTTTTCCCTTGTGCCCATGTCCTCCAGGGTCTTCCACAGATTCTTTTCGATTAGTTTCAGTGTGTCAGGTTTTATGTGGAGGTCCTTGATCCATTTGGAGTTGAGCTTGGTACAAGGAGATAAGAAAGGATAGATGCGCATTCTTCTTCATGCTGACCTCCAATGGAAACAGCACCATTTGTTGAAAACACTATCTTTGTTCCACTGGATGCTTTCAGCTTCTTTGTCGAAGACCAAGTGACCATAGGTGTGTTGGTTCATTTCTGGGTCTTCAATCCTATTCCATTGATCCGCTTGCCTGATATTGTACCAATACCTTGCAGTTTTTACCACTATTGCTCTGTAGTAGAGTTTAAAGTCTGGGATGCTGAATCCCCCTGACGTTATTTTACTGTTGAGAATAGTTTTAGCTATCCTGGGTTTTTTGTTATTCCAGATGAATTTGAGAATTGCTCTTTCTAGCTCTCTGAAGAACTGGGTTGGGATTTTTATGGGGATAGCATTGAATCTGTAGATTGCCTTTGGCAAGATGGCCATTTTAACTATATTAATCCTGCCAATACACGAGCATGAAAGATTTTTCCATTTTCTGAGATCTTCTTCGATTTCCTTCTTCAGAGATCTGAAGGTCTTGTCATATAGGTCTTTCACTTGTTTGGTTAGAGTCACCCCCAAGATACTTTATGCTGTTTGTAAGTATTGTGAAGGGGTCATTTCCCTAATTTCTTTCTCAGTCTGCTTATCTTTTGAATATATAAAGGCTACTGATTTGCTTACATTGATGTTGTAGCCAGCCACTTTGCTGAAGCTGTTTATCAGCTGTAGGAATTCTCTAGTAGAGTTTTTAGGGTCACTTAAGTATACGATTATATCATCTGTAAATAGTGATAGTTTGACTTCTTCCTTTCCAATGTGTATCACTTTGACTTCCTTATGTTGTCTAATTGCTATAGCTAGGACTTCAAGAACTATATTGAAAAGATATGGAAAGAGGGGGGAGCCTTGTCTAGTCCAGGATTTTAGTGGGATTGCTTCAAGTTTCTCTCATTTAGTTTGATGTTGGCTACCAGTTTGCTGTATATTGCTTTTACTATGTTTAGATGTGGTCCTTGAATTTCTGTCCTTTCCCAGACTTTTAGCATGAAAGGATGCTGAATTTTGTCAAATGCTTTTTCAGCATCTAATGAAATGATCATGTGTTTCTTTTCTTTGAGTTTGTTTATGTAGTGGATAGCATTTATGGGTTTCCTTATATTGAACCATCCCTGCATCCCTGGTATGAAGCCTACTTGATCATGGTGGATGATCGTTTTTATGTGTTATTGGATTTGGTGGGCAAGAATTTTATTTAGTATTTTTGCATCGATATTCATAAGGGAAATTGGCGTGAAATTCTCTTTCTTAGTTGCATCTTTGTGTGGTTTTTGTATCAGCGTAATAGTGGCTTCGTAGAAGGAATTGGGTAGTGTTCCTTCTGTTTCTATTTGGTGGAAAAGTTTGAAGAGTATTGGTGTTAAATCTTCTTTGAAGGTCTGATAGAATTCTGCACTGAAACCATCTGGTCCTGTGCTTTTTTTGGTCGGAAGCCTATCTATGACCCCTTCTATTTCTTTAGGGGTTATGGGTCTGTTTAGTTGGTCAATTTGATCCTGGTTTAATTTTGGTAATTGGTATCTGTCTAAGAAAATGTCCATTTCCTCCAGATTCTCCATTTGTGTTGAGTACAGGTTTTTGTAGTAGGATCTGATGATTTTTTTTGAATTTCCTCTGTTTCTGTTGTAATATCTCCGTTTTCATTTCTAATTTTGTTAAGTTGGATACTTTCTCTGTGCCCTTTGGTTAGTCTGGCTAAGGGTTTATCTATCTTGTTGATTTTTTTCAAAGAACGAGCTTTTGGCCTTGTTGATTCTTAGTATGGTTCTCTTGGATTCTACTTGATTGGTTTCAGCCCTGAGTTTGATGATTTACTGTCTTCTTCTCCTCCTGGGTGAATTAGTTTCTTCTTGTTCCAGGGCTTTCAGTTGTTCCGTTAATCTTCTAGTGTATGCTTTCTCGAATTTCTTTTTGGAGGCACTCAAAGCTATGAGTTTTCCTCTTAGCACTGCTTTCATTGTGTCCCATAGATTTGTGTAGGTTGTGCCTTCATTTTCATTAAATTCTAAGAAATCTTTGATTTCTTTCTTTATTTCTTCCTTGACCAAGGTATCATTGAGTAGAGTATTGTTCAGTTTCCATGTGTATGTGGGCTTTCTGTTGTTTTTACTGTTACTAAAGACAACTTTTGCTCCATAGTGATCTAATAGGAGGCATGGGATTATTTCAATCTTCTTGTATTTGTTGAGGTCTGTCTTGTGACCAACTATATGATCTATTTTAGAGAAGGTACCATGAGGTGCTGAGAAAAAGTTATATTCTTTTGTTTTGGGATGAAAAGTTCTATATATATATATATATATATATATCTGTTAACTCCAATTGGTTCAAAGCTTCAATTAGTTTCATTGTCTCCCTGTTTAGTTTCTGTTTTCCTGATAGGTACATTGGTGAGAGTGGAGTGTTGAAGTCACCCACAATTATTGTGATAGGTGCAATGTGTACTTTGATCTTTATTAAAATTTCTTTTATGAATGACGGTGCCCTTGTATTTGGGGCATAGATGTTCAGGATAGAGAGTTCTTCTTGTTGGATTTTTCCTTTGACCAGCAAGTAGTGACCTTTCATGTCTCTTATGATGACATTAGGTTGAAAGTCAATTTTATCTGAAATTAGAATGGCAACTCCGGCTTGTTTCCTGGGACCATTTGCTTGTAGAATTGTCTTCCAGCCTTTTACTCTAAGGTAGTTTTTGTCTTTGACACTGAGGTATGTTTCCTGTATGCAGCAAAATGTAGGGACCTGTTTACGTAACCAGTCTGTTAGTCTATGTCTTTTTATTGGGGAATTGAGTCCATTGATGTTAAGAGATATCAAGGAGTAGTGGTTATTGCTTCCTATCAGTTTTGATTTTAATTTTATAAGTGTGTGGTTATCTTCTTTGGGTTTGATGAAAGAAGCTTAATATCCTGCTCTTTCCAGGATATAGTTTCCCTCGTTGTAATGGTGTTTTCCCCCTATTATCCTTTGTAGGACTGGGTTTGTAGAAAGATATTGTGTAAATTTGGTTTTGTCATGGAATATCTTGGTTTCTCCATCTATAGTAATTAAGAGTATCGCTGGGTATAGAAGTCTCAGCTGGCATTTGTGTTCTCTTAGTCTGCATGAGCTCTGGCCAGCATCTTCTAGCTTTTATGGTCTCTGGTGAGAAATCTGGTGGAATTCTCATAGGTCTTCATTTATATGTTACTTGCCCATCTAAACAGTCCCATAACCCCTAAAGAAATAGAAGGAGTCATAGAATGTCTTCCAACCAAAAACAGCACAAGACCAGATGGTTTCAATGCAGAATTGTATCAGACCTTCAATGAAGCCCTTACACCAATACTTTTTAAACTATTCCACAAAATAGAAACAGAAGGAACACTACCCAATTCCTTCTATGGAGCCACAATTACGCTGATATCAAAACTACACAAAGATCCAACAAAGAAAGAGAATTTCAGACCAATTTCCTTTATGAACATCAATGAAAAAATACTCAATAAAATTCTTGCCAACCGAATCCAAGAACACATCAAAATGATCATCCACCATGATCAAGTAGGCTTTATCCCAGGGATGCAGGGTTGGTTCAATATAAGGAAATCAATGAATGCAATCCACTGCATAAACAAACTCAAAGAAAAAAAAACACATGGTCATTTCATTGGATGCTGAAAAAGCATTTGACAAAATTAAGCATCCTTTCATGCTTGAAGTCTTGGAAAGAACAGGAATTCAAGGCCCATACCTAAACATAGTAAAAGCAATATACAACAAACCGGTAGCCAGCATCAAACTAAATGGAGAGAACTTTGAAGCAATCCCACTAAAATCAGGGACTAGACAGGGCTGCACCCTTTCTCCTTATCTTTTCAATATTGTACTTGAGGTACTATGTCGGGCAATTCAACAACATAAGGAGGTCAAAGGGATACAAATTGGAAAGGAAGAAGTCAAACTATCATTATTTGCAGGTGACATGATAGTCTACCTAAGTGACCCAAAAAACTCCCCTAGAGAACTCCTACAGCTGATAAACAACTTCAGCAAAGTGGCAGGTTATAAAATCAACTCAAGCAAATTAGTGGCCTTCCTATACTCAAAGGATAAGCAGGCTGAGAAAGAAATTAGGGAAATGACCCCCTTCACAATAGCCACAAACAGTATAAAGCACCTTGAGGTGACTCTTACCAAACATGTGAAAAATCTGTATGACAAGAACTTCAAGACTCTGAAGAAGGAAATGGAAGAAGACCTCAAAATATGGGAAAACCTCCAATGCTCCTGGATTAGCAGGATCAATATAGTTAAAATGGCCATTTTGCCAAAAGCAATATACAGATTCAATGCAATACCCATCAAAATCCACCAACTCAGTTCTTCACAGAGTTACAAAGAGAAATTATCAAATTCATCTGGAACAACAAAAAACCCAGGATAGCTAAAACTATTCTCAGCAACAAAAGAAAGACTGGGGGAATCAGTATCCCTGACATCAAGCAATACTACAGAGCAATAGTGTTAAAAACTGCATGGTATTGGTACAGTGACAGGCAAGCAGATCAATGGAAGAGGATTAAAGATCCAGAAATGAACCCACACACCTATGGCCACTTGATCCTCAACAAAGGGGCTGAAAACATCCAATGGAAAAAGATAGCCTTTTCAACAAATGGTGCTGGCTCAACTGGCGGTCAGCATGCAGAAGAATGCAAATTGATCCATCCTTGTCTCCTTGACCTAAGCTCAAATCCAAATGGATCAAGGACCTCCACATAAAGCCAGACACTCTGAAGCTAATAGAAAAGAAGCTGGGGAAGACCCTTGAGGACATCGGTACAGGGAGAAAGTTTCTGAACAGAACACCAATAGCATATGCTCTAAGATCAAGAATTGACAAATGGGACCTCATAAAATTACAAAGTTTCTGTAAGGCAAAGGACACCATCAAAAGGACAAATCGGCAACCAACAAATTGGGAAAAGATCTTCACCAATCCTACATCAGGTAGAGGGCAAATATCCAATATATATAAAGAACTCAAGAACTTAGACTCCAGAAAACCAAACAACCGTATTAAAAAATGACGTACAGAGTTAAACAAAGAATTCTCACCTGAAGATCTTCAGATGGCTGAGAAGCATCTTAAAAAATGCTCAACTTCATTAGTCATTAGGGAAATGCAAATCAAAACAACCCTGAGATTTCACCTTACACCAGTCAGAATGGCTAAGATTAAAAATTCAGGAGACAGGAGGAGTTGGTGAGGATGTGGAGAAAGAGGAACACTCCTCCACTGCTGGTGGAGTTGCAAAAACTCTGGAAATCAGTCTGGCGGTTCCTCTGAAAACTGGGCACCTCACTTCCAGAAGATCCTGCTATACCACTCCTTGGTATATACCCTGAAGATTCCCCAGCATGTAATAAGGATACATTTTCCACTATGTTCATAGCAGCACTATTTATAATTGCCAGAAGCTGGAAAGAACCCAGGTATCCCTCAACAGAAAAGTGGATGCAAAAAATGTGGTATATATACACAATGGAGTACTATTCAGCCATTAGAAACAATGAATTCATGAAATTCTTAGGCAAATGGATGGAGCTGGAGAACATCATACTAAGTGAGGTAACCCAGACTCAAAAGATGAATCATGGTATGCACTCACTAATAAGTGGATACTAACCTAGAAAACTGGAATATCCAAAACATAATCCACCCATCAAATGAGGTACAAGAAGAATGGAGGCATGGCCCCTTGTTCTGGAAAGACTCAGTGAAGCAGTATAGGGCAAAACCAGAACGGGGAAGTGGGAAGGGGTGGGTGGGAGGACAGGGGGAGACAAGGGGGCTTATGGGACTTTCTGGGAGTGAGGGGCTAGAAAAGGAGAAATCATTTGAAATGTAAATTAAAATACATCGAATAAAATATTAGAAAAAATAAAATATAATAACATCTCATGATACTGATAGAGGGCTTCAAGAAGGACAAAAATAACTCTATTAAAGAAATACAGGAGAACACAGGTAAACAGTTAGAAGCCAGTAAAGTGCAAACACAAAAATCCACTAAAAATTCCTTAATGAATTACAGGAAAACACAACCAAACAGGTGAAATAATTGAACAAAACCATCCCAGATATAAAAATGGAAATAGAAGCAATAAAGAAATCACAAGGGGAAACACATCTTGAGAAAGAAAACCTAGGAAAGAAATCAGGAGTCATAGAGGAAATTATTAATAGCAAAATACAAAAGATAGAAGAGAGAATCTCTCGTGCAGAAGATACCATAGAAAACATTGACACAACAGTGAAAGAAAATGCAAAATGCAAAAAGCTCCTAACCTAAAAATATTCAGGAAGTCCAGCACATATTGAGAAGACCAAACCTAAAGATAATATGTATATAAAAGTGTAAAGATTCCCAGCTTAAAGGACCAGTAAATATTTTAAACAAAATTATAGAAGAAAACTTCCCTAACCTAAAGAAAGACATGCCTATGAACATACAAGAAGCCTAAAGATCCAAATAGACTAGACCAGAAAAGAAATTCCTCCCATCGCATAATAATCAAAACACCAAATGCACAAACCAAATAAAGATTATTAAAATCCATAAGGGAAAATGGTCAAGAAACATATAATGGCAGACCTAACAGAACTACAACAGACTTCCCACCAGAGATCATAAATGCCAGAAGATCCAGGTAAGATGTCATACAGACCCTAAAAGAATATAAATGCTAACCCAGGCTAATATACTCAGCAAAAAATCTCAGTTATGTTAGATGGAGAAATCAAGGTATTCCATGACAAAAACAAATTTACACAATGTGATTTCACAAATCCTGCCATTCAAAGAATAATAAATAGAATTTTCCAGCAAAAAGAGGGAAACTACACCCTAGTAAAAGCAAGAAAGTGATCTTTTAACAAACCAAAAAGATAGACATATAAATGAAATTCCACCTTTATCAACAAAAATAACAGAAAGCAACAAACTATCCCCTTAATATCTCTGAATATCAATGGACTCAGTTCCCCAATAAAAAGACATAGACTAACAAAATGGATACATAAATAAGACCCACCATTTTATTTCATACAGGAAATGCACGTCAGTGGCAACGACAGACACTCCTTCAGAGTAAAAGCCTAGAAAACAACTTTTCAAGCAAATGGTACCAAGAATCTAATATCAAATAAAACTGACTTTCAGCCTAAAGTCATGAAAAAAGTATAAGGTAGGATATTTCATACTTATCAAAGAAAAAATCTGTTGCAATCCATTCACCTTGAGGTTGTGAGAAGCCAGTGACTGGAGGGGAGAGGAGGAGTAGCTAAGGAGAGGGAGTGAGAGAGGACCTGACAAGCTGAGCTAAGAGAGAGACCCAGATATCCAGATGACTTCAGATGTATTTCAGGTGTATTGGAGAGGTTAGAAATACTGGGATAAGACTTTATCATTGCAAATTGGCATTACATAATTGGAAGTTTTCTATTAATAAAGATATTTCATTAACTATTTAAGTTTAAGAGTCATGTTTTACCAGATATTTTGGTGTAGAGCAGGAGCATGGGACACCCGCTGTTTACAGAGTCTATGTTTGAGAGGAAACACAGCTTGGATGATGTGAAAGCTAGCTAGAAGAGATTGGCTCAGCAATGACTATGAGAGCTATCCTGAGCAAGACCCGCCAGGACCTGGATCAGAGGCCTGGGTGGGGGCGGGGAGGACAGTTCTCATTCTTAATTATTACCCAAGACAAAAATCTACCAAGAAGAACTCTTAATTCTGAACAACTTTGCTCCAACTGCAAGGACACCCACATTCATGAAAGTATCCTTACTAAAGCTCCAAGTACACATTGCACTTCCCTCATTAATAGTGGGAGACTTCAAAACCCCACTGTAAGCAAAGGACAAATCATGGGATAAGAAACCAAAGAGACAGAGTGAAACTAATAAAAGTTATGAACCAAATGGATATAACCAATATCTATAGAAAAATTTATCCTAAAAAAAAAAGAATATACCTTCTTCTCAGCATGTCATGGTACCTACTCCAAAACTGGCCATATAATCTCTCACAAAACATACCTCACTAGATATAGGAAGATTGAAATTATCCCATGCATCCTGTTAGATCACCACAGATTAATGCTGTTCTTTAATAACTACAAAAATATACTCAATGATAACCTGGTCAAAGAAAAAATTAAGAAAGAAACTAACGATTTTTTAAAAATTTAATGAAAATGAAGGAACAGCATAGCCAAACTTATGAGACACAATGAAAGCAGTTCTAAGAGGAAAACTTACAGCTCTAAGTGCATTCAAAAAGGAACTGTAAAGAGCATAACACTAGCAGTTTGACAGCACATATAAAGGCTCTAGAATATAAATAAGTAAATAAACCCCAGAGGAGTAGGCACATGCTTCTATGTTCATAGCAGCCTTATTTATAATAGCCAGAAGCTGGAAAGAATCCAGATGCCCCTCAAAGGAAGAATGGATACAGAAAATATGGTATATTTACACAATGGAATACTACTCAGCAATTAGAAACAATGAATTCTCAAAATTTTTAGGCAAATGGTTTAATCTGGAAAATATCATCCTAAGTGAGGTAACCCAGTCACAAAAGAATACACATGGAATGCAATCTCTGATAAGTGGATATTAATTAGCCCAGAATCCCTGAATACCCAAGGCACAAATCACATAACAAATAACTCCACTCGCATGAAGAAGTATGGAGAAGGTCCTGATCCTGGAAAGGATTGATCTAGCATTGGCGGGGAATATAAGGACAGAGAAAAAAAAAGGAGGGAGATGATTGGAGAATGGATGGACAGAAGAAGGTTTATGGGACATATGGGGAGGGGGGATCCAGGAAAGGGGAAATCATTTGGAATGTAAACAAAGAATATAGAAAATAAAAATATTTAAAAAAAAAAGAAGCAGGGGAAGGGGAATGGCATAGGGGGTTTAAGGAGGAGGAACTCAGCAAGGGGGGCATTTGGAATGTAAATTAGTAAAATAACCAATAAAAGAAAAAAGAAACTAAAAAAAAAAGTGAAAACTAAAATGAAAAGCTTCTGTAAAAAATTACAATGTCATTTCAACAAAATGTAGCCTACAGAATGGGAATATATTTTCAACACCATCATACCTGATAAAAGACAAAACCCCAAAATATAAAGAATTTAAAAAGTGATATATCAAGAAAAAATAACCTAATAAAATAATTGGGTACATATCTAAACAGAGACTTTTTAATACAGGAAAACTGGATGGTTGAAAATTAAAGAAAACTTTAACATCTTTATTCATCAGAAAAAGGGAAATTAAAACTACATTGAAATTTTATATTACTCCTCTCAGACTGACTGAAACCAACAGAGTAAGGGACAGATCGATTCTCCGGGAGAGCATCTGGAGCAGGGGGAAAATCTCCCATTACTAATATGGTGCAATTATGTATAAGTACTATGGAAATCAATGTGGCATTTTTTGGATAGTTGGGAATAAGCATATCTCAAGATCCAGCTATAAAATTTGTGGGCATATACATAAGGGATCTTTCATCCTAAATCTAAGAACATTTCTCACACATAATTTTTATTGTTTTATACATTATTGCCAAAATAAAAATAACCTAGATATCCTTCAGAAGAAGAATGGAAAAGAAACTGTAGCATATTTACACAATACAGTATTAAAAAGTTGTTCAAATCAAATGACTACATGAACTTTCAAAAAAATTATCGAGCAACAATAATGTCATATTGAGTCAAGGAGTAAAGGACCTGGTTTAAGAATCCCTTTCAGGTTTCTGATATAAGAACTTCTTCAATATGGTAGAGTACAGAAACTTTTAGATGCTTTTGACTGGAAAGAAAACTAGCTGTTTCAAGCCTTTTATATTTAATGTATCATAGACTTTTTGGGATGAGATCTCATGAAGCAATGGTGAGTGTACTTACAATAAATGATGGGAAGTGCTTTGTGGCAGGGACATTGATCCCTGATAGCCAACTCCAACATGCCTCAAACCCTTGGTACCAGGCAAGGGAATGTTTGAGGCAGATGCACAGAATCCCAAGGTCTTCTTTCCTCTAAGGAGTCTCAGCTTCAGTCATTGTATACATCTTTCTGTTTAACTCATTGTTCATGTCTGAACCTTGACCCTCATATTCCCAATATTGAGGAACTTCTTGGTTCAAGAATATCAGCTTCAGATATCTCCAGGGGAAAATTATTGTTTGTCGGAAAAATTCAGAGTTCATATGTACTACATGATTATACTTCCATTATACATTAAGTGTATTACACAAAAATTAGAGATAAACATGCCAGGTATGTAAAAATTTTCTTTGTTAAGTATCAAATATTGAAATATTGAAAACTGAAGCAAAATATATGTATGGTTCTAGAATTACCTCTGGGGTTTTACAAAAGTCTTTGAATTGGTATAATGGTGACATTTGATGACAACTATGCACAATCAATTTTTCCCTGTTCAGATATTCACAATTTAATCTAAGAAGCATTATACTTTAAGGTTATTATGACAAATGATATAATTCTTTCACTTTAAAATGTAAATAATTTAGAATGTTTTGAATGTTGTGCTTTGTAAAGGCAAAAGGCTTTTTGACAAGAACATGTTATTTCAATTCTTTTTTATTGATTTTTTATTTTTACTTATATTTATGGATGCAGAAAGTCCACAGTGTGTTCAGGATAGTCAACATTTTGTGCCCATGTGTTTGAGGCTTTTCCTACTTTCTCTTCTATTAGATTCAGTGTATCCTATTTTATGTAGAGGTCATTGATACATTTGGAATTGAGCTTTGTACAGGGAGATAAAATGGATCAATTTACATTCTTCTAGATGTTGAGTGCCAGTTGAACACTCCTCTATAGCTGCGGGGATTCTACTCCACCACTTTTTAAATCAATTTGGCAGGTTCTCATAAAACTTGAACTAGTTATATATCAAGACCCAGCTATACCATTCCCATCATATATACAAGATATTTCTGTATTCTGCAGGTACACTAGCTCAGCTATTTTAAGAGCAGCTTTATTTGTAATAGCCAGAAACTGGAAACAAACTAGATACCCCTTAACTGAAGAGTGGATAAAGAAAATGTGGTATATCTACACAATGGAATAGCATTCAACAATAAGAAACAAAGATATCATGAATTTTGCATGTAAATGTGTGGAACTTGAGAATATCATCCTGATTGAGGTAACACAAAACCAGAAAGAAATGTATGGCATGTACTCAGTTATAAGTGAACACATGCCATGAAGTACAGGTTACCAGTGCTACAATCCACAGACTAAAAGAAATTGGATATTATGGAGATTCAAAGGGATATGTGACACTCTTAAAATGGGAAACAAAATACTCACCAAAGATTAATGGAGTGAGGGAAATAGGTAGGAGAGGAGGCTAGAAGGAAAAGAGGATTCTTACCTGAGTGGTGGGCTAAGACAGACCTGGGAGTGAGAATGTAAATTAGTGTTGGAGTGCAGGTATCTCTGGTCACAAGATGGGGACATGAAATGATAGAAACCTGGCATTGGAGTGATCCTAGCTTAGATTCCTACCAGGAGGTGATATAGAGATGGAAATGGCCACCTCAGGTCAACAAGTAGATATTCCAGAGAAGGGAGGGAGATATCAATTTACCCACAAAGCTTTCATGCCTAAATTTCTCTTGCCTACAAGCTGTGCAGGAACAAAGATTGATGAGAGACTGATGGAAGAGCCAACCAATGACTAGACCATTCTGAGATCTATCCCATATGAAACAGCCAGTCTATGAAAATATCAATGGTACTCTGTCATGCTTACAGACAAAATCCTAGCATAACTGTCTCCTAAAAGACTTCAGCATCAGATGGAGGCAGATGCAGAGACCTATGAGCAAACATCGGGCAGAACTATGCTAGTCATGTTGTAGACTGAGGGAGATAAGTGAACAAGTCAGAAACAGCAAGGACATCACAAGAGCACCCACAGTATTAACTATCCTGGGACAATGGGTGGTAACAGAGCATGGGACACTATCAAGTGAGCATGAAGGAGACAGACATAGAGCCCCTTATACATGTGTTCTAAATGTGCATCTAAGTATTCATGTGGTTCCCCTAACAAGAACAGTGGTTGTCTTGGTCTCTGTTCCCAGCCATTGGATCCCTTCCTCCCTGGTCTCCTGAATGGGTCTAAGTAAGTAAGTATGTGTCTAACCCTGCTAGGATGATATGCATCAATGTTGGGTGGTACACAAGTTCAGGAATCAATTTTATGAACAGAAGAGTTTTGGGCATTTTTTGTGGGGGGCAGATATCTGGAAGTGTGGGACTTGGAAGAAAAGAGGAAGGGGCTATCATAGGGAATTGAAGTAACTAAGAAATTTAAATTTCAAAAAAAAAAGAAAGAAAAAGTAAAGAAATACCAAAAGTGTTAAAATGGTTCAAACATCTTGCTGACCAGAAATTACAAGGATTCCAGTAGTTTTGAGGAGGCAACTCAATTTATAATCCTTAATTTATTTTTTTTGGCCATAGTTTTAAAAGGTCAGTTAGCAAGGTTTCTGACTTGATTCATTGGGTCCTTGCTTTTCTTTTCTTTTATGAAGCAATTGAACACTTTCTTACATGCTTATTTTACTGGGTTCCTGCCACATTGTGAAATCCTTACATTGTTGGGTAAAAAGAAACAGTTTTCCTAAATGAATGAGATCCAGAATGCCATTTGATAAGAAGTATCTTATGCTCATCCAGAGAGATTCCTTCACATTTTGAGCTGTAATGCTAAAATATTCCATGTTGAAATACTTTGCGACACTAAGTAGGGAAAGTTGTGAGTATTCCATAATACCTCAGTATCCCTTACAGAATTTCTTACTTGAGGAATACTGATGAATTTTTGATGGAGCACCATGAAACAGGAGAATGATCTGCAGTGATATTCATAGAGCATTCTCTGTCCTTAGTCTTTGGTGGGTTCTTTTACAAAGAAGATATATATATGAATGGATATTTCAATATTAATACAGGAAAGAAAACCCCCAGAACAATAAAAACATGTTCACTCACCAAACATTCCAGTGAGAGTATTTGGAGTGTTGTGTGAGTCTATAACAATGTGTTTGGTCTCAGGCTTGTAAATCTCTGAAGGAAATTTCATTAGGCTCCATTACTAGAAGCTACAGGACCCACAAGAAGTTCTTAGAATAAAGGATGTGTTTCATTAACAAATGCATTTATACTCAGAGCAGAAATGTAAGAGACCATCACAGGAAGGTGGACTCTATAGGGTTTCATTTCTTTTAAAATGCCAAGGAGCTCTTAGAAAATGAGGATGTCTCAATTTTTACATGAGGGTTGGTTTGTTCACACTCTCTCATACCCTCCTATGACAGACACACACCACATCCACAAAATACCCACCACTGTGAAATCTGAGAATGAGCTGTGAAATGTAGCAAAGAGGTCCTAAATATGTACAAAGAGGATTTAGTTTTTCACGAATACATTTTTGCAACCTACATTTAATAAAGCTACAATTTCTTCTCTAGCCAAACACCCAGAGGAAGTAGTGGAGGAGCTAGAAAGGAGTTGAACAGGTTTGCAGTACTATAGGAGGAACAACAATTGAAACCACCAAGAAGCCCCAGACCTACAGGGACTAAACCACTAAACAAAGAGTGCACATGGAGGCGCCCAATGCTACAGATGCATATGAAGCAGAGGATGGCCTTGTTGGACATAAAGGGAGGAGAGGCCCTTGGTCCTGAGAATGCTAAATACCCCAGTATAGGGGAATACCAGGACAGGGAAGTAGGAGTGGGTGTATTGGTGAGCAGGGGTAAGGGGGATAAGGGATGGGGAGATCAGAAAAACTGTCAACATTTGAAATGTAAATAAAGAAAATATCTAATAAAAGAAGAAGTAGTGAAATAGAAATGACATTAGAAAATGGGGGGAGTGGACTTGTTCAGCAATATGTCTTTGCGGGAAGGTTCAATCTTATTTGGCAGCAGTTACTCCTTTCGCAAACACCAAATATGATTCAACAGCTGCAGTAGTGTCCTAGAGGTAGGAAGACACTAGGCACAAACCAGCAACTTCACTCCACTCCTTTCAGCATGCAGATACCAGGTAGCTGTTGTTCAATTCAAAAGAAACCACCAGACTGGCCAACCAGCCTAAGTTATGGTTGAGTCAATGTGCTACAGGAATGTCATGAATACTTCTCGAGTGAATTTCTCTTAGTAAAAACATTACTACAAGTTGAGCTCAAAAATTTAAGGTGAAGCAATACATGTGTGCCATTAGGGAAGCATAATGAGGCAGAGCAATCCAAACCAATACTCAGTGCTCCCCTATCACTATATGTGGGCATATGTATACTTCATCAAGCATCCTTTCATGTGTCTGTTATGTCAAAACATCATTTCACCTGTGTATCAAAAAATTATATTTCCTTTACCAAGACATTCTTTCTTATGTATGCCTCAGCAAAACATCATTGGACATAACTAACTTTCAAAAAAATCCTACACATTTCAACTTAAGAGTTCTTTTTGTTTTTCTCCAGATAACTGTTGTATATTTTTCCAAAAGACTTTTGTTGCTGGTCCTAAGAGAATATCTACGAATAATGATCAAGGATATAATCCATAAGAAATGACAAGAAAGCCCCTAGACTGTTATATCCACAAATTCCCATATATTCACTACCAAAAAAAAAAAAAAAACATAAGAGGATCACAGAAATTACAGGTTTGTCCCATCCACATTCTCCCTAATAAATTCACCTTCCTCCTGGCTCTTATCCAATCCATCCTCAAACATATACTGGAAAAGAGGAGAGATTACTAAGGACTGCAGTGTATATGTCTTCAAAATATATGCCTGTGTTCTAAGAGGAGCAAGTACCTGGCAATGATCTAGAAGATGGGAACATATAGAATAATGCCATGACATCAGATTCAATGACTTCAATTTAAGGCTATTGACATATGAACCTCACAGGTAAAAATTCTGTTGGTTTGGGCATCAATCCTAACTCAAAAAGCTGTGGCAGAGGGGAAGCTGGATTGGAACAAGCCTGAATTTAAGACATGTCTAAAGCAGAAATATCTCATCCTGAGGCTGGCAAGATGTTCATACTTGATCTTCATACTTGTTCTTGGCCTTCTTAGCCTGGTGCACATAGACTTAAAATTCCCCATCCGCAGCTGCCTTTGGTGTAGCCAGTTATCCTGAATGATAGGATTCAGGTTAAACTTCCTTGGTTTTATAAGGATATGTCCTATAAGCACCTGAAATTCCTTTCATCTCTTTGGCTCCAACTAGAAGCAGTGATCTATATTCACCCCCTGAAACCCTTATCCATTCATTAAGGTTTTTATAGCCCTTGTTTGTTCCCAATTAAAAAATGCTATTTCACAGAAAGCCTTCTCTGAAGAAGGTTGTTTCTCCAGCATTAATGTCAATGAATATTCAATCCAATCAAATTACTCATCTAAGCTTCATTCCTCCCAGTCTAGCCTGTTGAAAAATATTACCTAGATATCACAAGTGGAAAAGTAGAAATGACACATTTCTTCTCAAGTTATTTCTTCATCAGGCTTCAATAATGCCACTCATAAACTAAAACATCAGTAATTCATTCCATGACCTGTACATGTCCAGACACTAATTTCATGTAATCCCATTAAAATGGCTGCATAAAGTGAGATATGTCAGAGGGATATCTAAATAAACTTTTATTTTCAAACAATAAATATTTAGTCAAACAGCATTTAAAGCAAACCCATAATTTAAAATATTTCAGTCTTGCTTGGATCCTGCGTGAAGTCAGCAAACACCATCTCTGTGCACAGGTGGACAGGACAGGCGAACCCAGATACTGAGATATTCCAAGTTTAAGTTCTCTGGGATGCATACAGCTGAGCGGTGGGCCACTACCTGTGCCCAGTTCCTCTGTGAGCCAGCCAGGCATGATTCCTGTGTTCTGAGGAAAGTTGGTAGCTGCCACCTTTGTGCTCAGGCTGACAGGACAGGCGACCCCAGGTACCAAGATATCCCAAGTATAAGACCTCTGGGGACTAAGACCATAGAGTTGTGGACTGCTTAATGCACCCAGGTCCTGGGCTGAACAGTGGATCCTCTGTGAGCCAGCCAGTGAGCTGTGGGTCCTGTGCTCTGTGAGATCCCTGCCACAATTTTCACACCCTGACAGAGCTGAGAGGCAGCATCAGGTTCAGTCCACAGAGACAACCCAGGTATAACATTGCTTGGAGCAGAAAACACCAGGGCTCCAACAGCATCCAAGAGAAAGGCAGCAAAACAGCAATCTGGGCCAGGGGAAAACTAGTCATCCAGCTGTGCAGGAATAGCCTTAACAGAAAGTTCAAGCACCAGCCAGTGACAACAAGACATACTAACACCAGAGATAACCAGATGGCAAAAGGCAAACGTAGGAATCATACCAACAGAAATCAAGGCAATATTCAACCATCTGACCCCATCTCTCCAACATCAGCAAATCTGGGATACCCCAACACACTGAAAAAACAAGATTTGGATGTAAAATCACTGGTCATGATGCTGTTAGAGGAACACATGGAGGGCATAAATAAACCTCTTAAAGAAATTCAGGAGAAAATGGATAAAAAGTTAGAAGCCCTTAGAAGGGAAACACAAAAATCATTGAAAAAAATGCTGAGAATACGGGTCAAAAGAAAGAAGCCAATAAGGAGGAAATGCAAAATTCACTTATACTAGGAAATCACAAAGCAAGAAAACTTAGGAGATAGAAAACCTTGGGAATAAATCAGGGGCCATAGATGCAAATATCAACAACAGAATACAAAAGTTAGAAGAAACAATTGCAGATGCCGAAGATACCATAGAAACCATGGACTCAGCAGTCAAAGAAAATGCAAGACACAAAAAGTGTGTAACACAAAACATCCAGGAAATCCAGGAAACAATGAGAAGGCCAAACCTAAGGATTATAGGCATAGATGAGATTGAAAATTTACAACTTAACGTGCCAGCAAATATCTTCAACAAAATTATGGAAGAAAAGTTCCCTAACCTAAAGGGACAGATGCCCATGAATATACAAGAAGCCTACAGAACTCCAAACAGACTGGACCAGAACAGAAATACCTCCTGTCACATAATAATCAAAACCCCAAATGTACTAAACAAAGAAAGAATATTAAAGGCATTAAGAGAAAAAACGCCAAGTAAGATATAAAGAAAGACCTATCAGAACTACACCAGACTTCTTCTCCAACCCTACATCCGATAGAGGGCTAATATCCAATATATACAAAGAACTCAAGAAGTTAGACCCCAAGGAACCAAATAACCCTATTAAAATGTGGTACAGGGCTAAACAAATAATTTTCCCCTGAAGAAATTCAGATGGCCTAGAAGCACCTTAAGAAATGCTCAACATCATTAGTCATTAGGGAAATGCAAATCAAAACATCCCTGAGATTTCACTTCACACCTGTCAGAATGGTTAAGGTTAAAAACTCAGGAGAAAGCAGGTGTTGGTGGGGATTTGGGGAAAGATGAGCACTGCTCCTCTGCTGGTGGGAGTGTAAGATGGAACAACCACTCTGTAAATCATTCTGGCGATTCCTCAGAAAACTGGGCATGACACTTCGAGAACACCCAGCTATAACACTCCTGGGCTTACCTAGAGGATAGACCCTGCATGCAATAAGGACACATGCTACACTATGTTTATTGCAGCCTTATTTATAATAGCCAGAAGCTGGAAAGAACCCAGATGCCCCCAATGGAGAAATGGATACAGAAGATGTGGTATATTTACACAATGGAATATTATTCAGCCATTAAAAACAAAGAATTCATGAAACTTTTAAGCAAATGGTTGGAACTGGAAAATATCATCTTCAGTGAGGTAACCCAATCACAAAAGAATACACATGGAATGCATTCACTGATAAGTTGATATTAATTAGCCCAGAAGCTCTGAATACCCAAGACACAGTTAGCATATCAAATGACTCCGATGAAGAAGTAAGGAGAGGGCCCAGATCCTGGATAGGCTTGAGCCAGCATTGCAGGGTAGTAACAGGACAGAGAAAAGGGAGGGGGTATTGGAGAATGGGTGGAGAGAAGAGGGCCTATGGGACATATTGGGAGGGGGGAACCAGGAAAGGGGAAAGCATTTGGAATGTAAACAAAGAATTTAGAATATAAATTAAAAAAAGAAGAGGTCCAGTGACAGTCACAAAGTGGGATTCAGCTCTAGGGAAGGTCCCAAAGTCTGACACTATTATAGAAGTTATGGAACACTCACAGAAAGGGACCTATCATGTTTGCCTTTGGAAAGACCCTAAAAGCAGCTGAAAGAATCAGATGCAGACATCTGCACCCAACCAATGGACAGAAGCTGCTGACCCCTGGGTTGAATTAGGAGAAAGCTGGAAGAAGCTGAGCAGGAGGGCAACCCTGCTGGCAGACCAGCACTGTCAGTTAACCTGGACCTCCCAGCTCTTGCAGATACTGGAACACCAACCAGGCAGCATACACCAGCTGATATGAGACTCCCAACACATATACAGCAAAGGACTGCTGGGTCTGGATTTAATCAGACAAGATGAACTTAACCCTCAAGGGACTGGAGGCCCCAGGGAGTTAGGAGGTCTGGTGGGGGTGAGGGGTGAGAGCATCCTGGTGGAGACAGGGGGACCGGGAATAGGTATGAGATGTGGAACAGTAGGAGGGTGAACAGGTAGGGGAATAAAATCTGGAGTTTAAAATAAATTTAAAAAAAAAAGAAAAAAATTATCAATGACATGGAGTGGAGAGTTGGCCAAATGGTTACATACTGCTCTTAAGAAGGCAGTGCTCTGGTTCCCAAATTCAGTTCTCAGCACCGTCAACACTGAGATTATGTAACTCCAGCCCCATGTTAGGTAAGACACTTCTGTCTTGTAGGGACTCTCCATGCACATACACAAATCCACACACATAAACATAGATTAAAATAATAAAAAATTTAAAATAAAATTGAAAACATCAAATCCATATAATTCAACAGACTCTCTCCAATGAATATTTGCTATTTATGTAATTATTTTATGAACATATAAAACATTATGTTGTTGTAAAAGCAGTCCAGTTCAAGACAGATTGGTATTTATTTCAAAATATGAAATGACTACTATGTTGAGTTTAACTATAATTCAAATATTTATGATGATAAAATGTGGAGATAATTAAATCAGAGTAACAAATTAACTGATGTGTTTTAGATTAACTATTCTATACAGCTTAAATTCAGTATATATGATTGGTAATCTTTTTTACTTTGGTATAACAGAATTTAGACTCACTGACCATACAAGTTTGTGGTGGCTAATCTAAACTAGATAAAATGAAGTAAGGTGCCTCTCCCTAAGTTGTGGAGCCTATTAGTGTGCTAGGACTTGATAGAAAATAAAACTCTGGGTGATCACTTGCATTCATTCATTGCCTGATTGGCTAGACACAAAGTAAGGAAATGCCCCTTGTCCTACCCTTACGTCTTTGACATAATAGACTGTTCCTTAGAATTGTGAGACAAAACACATTCTTCCTTAAGTGGCTTTTTTGTGTATTTCTCACAAATGATAGCAAGTTTTAAAGTATACTTCAAAATATTGATTTGTGGAGTGTGACAACCACTGGCAGTATTCCAATTTGAACAGTGATTTGTTTTCTCCAGTGCAATGCCTTAAAAACTTAAGGTACACCAGCCTGTAGTAAATAAACACTAGGTACATATTTGTTATTTAACTCCAGGGCAGTTGTCACTCAACAAAAGCACCTCTATTAAGAGTTAAGGAAATGTTACTACATGTCAGCATATGCACAGCACTTAATAAAAGAATGTTTGACAGTAGCATCAAATGTTCATAGGACACAAACTGGGAGACAGTTCAGCAGCCCTGGAGGGCACTGAAGTGTAAAAGGGGCACCCTGGACTCCAGGCAGTCTGTCATCCTCCAAAAAGTCAGCACCTTGCTCAGAAATATTAGGAACATCTACATATTTGAGGTGCTAAATAACTGTGAAGATTCTGATGTCCATGACTTGCCTTTCTATCTCATACAATGTTAATTTCTACAATCTCCAGGAATTCCTGGTCCCTGATATGTGCTCTGCATTGTTGTCCTCTTTCATCAGGAACAAATATATTTTCTGTTATCCAACAGAAACAAGTATGAAAATCCTCTATAGATTTTCTCATTTTTAGCTCAATAGTTTCATGGTTAACATACATAAAGTTTTGGAAAATAAATCCTGTGCCTCATTTTATAGTTAATTTACCAGGCCATAAATAGATTGTGTGTCAAGTTGAGGGAAGTTAGGTATCATCCTCATCACTGTAGTGAAGTCATGTCTTTGTGTCGCGTCTAACTAAGTTCATTATTCTTCAAAGATCTCTGAAGAATTCTGAGACCACCTGTTCCCAGACAAAAATGTAGAAACAAACAAATTGTTTAAATGTATTGATCACATCCTGTCTGTAAGGGTATCTCAGACACTTTATTTAATCTCATAGAGAATTATGATAAATATGTTCAAAACTTTATATCACATCCATGAAATTCTGTAAGGAGTAGGGGCACAAAGTATCCCTCATTCCTACTCAACCTGTGAGATTTCAGGTCCTCCACCTGGACCCTAATTTCTTGCTTAATTTCTTGTGGGTAGTAGAGATTATTCACACATCTCAAAGGGATATAGAATCATTCCATCTCCCAATATTCAGGAATCTTTTCTGTTTGAAGAGGCAGAAATGAATTAATCACTAATGTTCAGTATGGAATATGAACTTCCTATTCCATACTGCCAATCAATTCATCAATTTTCACCATTTAAGAAATTTTGCAAAGTTATTACAGAATAATGGGAGAATTACTACCCCTTAGTTTGACACATAGTTATTTCCAGGTGGAGTATTTTAGAAACAGAGCTTAAATTTTGATTCTATCAAAACTTCCTGGATCACCATAACACACTGCTTATCAAAAAAAAAAATCCTAGATCTCATGAAATCAAAAAATCTGTGCCCTTCAACAAAGTGAGCTTCTCACAATGAGGCTGTCACATAGTAAAGTAAGTATGAGAGAAAGTGTTCAATTTATTCATCAAAGAATGGAGAGGCAAGGACCAACTTGACAAAACAAAAGCCCTGTTAACTGATCTTTTAAAATCAAACCAACCAAACAAACAAAAAGTGAGGGTATTAAATGTAACTGTGTCCTAAAAAATACTAATATCCTTATAGTTCCTGGTCAGAAATTATATCTCTCACTTCAAACACTGGACTTCTATGACAGTCTAAGGCCTGGATTATATCCTGTTTTCATCTGTGCCAAGGCACACAGAAGCTGTCCTACTTCAGAAATTATACAAACAAAACCATTTCTGTCTACCTTAGCACATTAGCACATCACTTCTCCAGATCTTGAGATCTCAGAGTACACGATCAAATAGAGTTTAGCAATGGCATCATGTTTTTTTCTTTCTTTCTTGCTTTCCTTTCTTTCTTCCTTTCTTTCTTCCTTTCTTTCTTCCTTTCTTTCTTTCTTTCTTTCTTTCCTTCTTTCTTTCTTTCTTTCTTTCTTTCTTCTTTCCTTTCTTTCTTTCTTTCTTTTTTCTTTATTATACATTTATTATTATTATTACTATTATTATTACAATTATTATTATTATTATTATTAATTTTGTGCCTCTCCTCCCGACAAAGCAAAATATGCAGTCCTCTACTCAATATGAAGCAGGAGCTATGGACCTTGCCATGTATATTTTTATTTATTTATTTATTTTTATACTCCATATTTTATTCCCCCAAACCACCATCCACCCTCTGAATGTTCCACATCCCATACTTCCTACCCACTCCCTGTCTCTATATGAATGTCCCCATGCTCCACCCCACCATACCTCTAAACTCCCTGGGACCTCTAGTCTCTTGAGGGTTAGGTGCATCATCTCTGAATGAACACAGATCTAGCAGTCTTCTACTGTATGAGTTTTGAGGGTTTCATTTCAGCTGGTGTATGATGCAGTCATGTTCAGGCCCTTTTTTAAGTGATCCATAGCCTCAATAATAGTGTCAAGACTTGGAACCTCTCCCTGAGCTGGATCCCACTTTGATTCTGTTGTTGTACCTTCTTCTCCTCATGCTCCTCTCAATTTCCATCCCTGTAATTCTTTGAGAGAGACAGAATTATGTGTCAGACCTCCCTCTCCTTCATTTGATGCCCCGTTTTCCATCTGGAGGTGGCTCTGTAATTTCCCTCTCACTATTGTTGGTTATTTCGTCTATCATCCCTCCCTTTAAGTCCTTAGGGTCTCTCACCTCCCAGGTTTCTGGCTCATTCTGGAGAGTATCACAAACTTCCGATCTTTTGTGGTTGCCTGTTTCCATTCTTTCTGCTGGCTCTCAAGAGTTTAGTTCTTTTCCTTTACCCAATACCAGGTCATCTTCTCTGCTCCCCACTAAACCCTCCCTCCCCTGTCCACTTTCCTTCCCAGGTCCTTCCCTCCTTCCCCATTTGTGATTGCTTTGCTACCCCTCCCAAGTTGGACTTAGGGGTCTTCCCTTGAGCACTTTAGCTTGTTGAGCTTTTTGAGTTCTGTGGCCTATATCTTGGGTACTCTGTACTTTTTAACATTATCATGTCTTTTAAGTTATCAGAAACACAATTTTCTTTTCAAAAGAGTCATTATCCTCTAACAATTCAAAATATAATGTATACAATACTCTAAATGATAGCACTTGCTGTATCCTATAGTCTAAAGGTCTATAACCCATTATTATTTTTCTAAATAGAGATTCATGATACAATGTTTGTATTCTAGACTGGCTTGTACTGTAGAGTTGTATAGCATTCCAGTTTTATGTGCAATATGAAAACATTATAAAAATCATTTGGATGTAGGCACACACTCTCCTATGTGATGCAAGTCTGCAGAAGCCTCTAAGATAATTAAGTACTATATTGAAAAGATATGGAGAGAGAGAGCAGCCTTGTCTAGTCCCTGAATTTAGTGGGATTGCTTCAAGTTTCTCTCCATTTAGTTTGATATTGGCTACCGGTTTGCTGTATATTGCTTTAACTATGTTTAGGTATGGGCCTTGAATTCCTGTTCTTTCCAAGACTTTTAGCATGAAAGGATGCTGAATTTTGTCAAATTCTTTTTCAGCATCTAATGAAATGATAATATGGATTTTTTCTTTGAGTTTGTTTATGTAGTGGATTGCATTGATGGATTTCCTTATATTGAACCATCCCTGCATCCCTGGGATGAAGCCCACTTGATCGTGGTGGATGATTGTTTTGATGTGTTCTTGGATTCGGTTGGCAAGAATTTTATTGAGTATTTTTGCATCGATATTCATGATGGAAATTTGCCTGAAGTTCTCTTTCTTTGTTGGATCTTTGTGTGGTTTTGGTATCAGTGTAATTTTGGCTTTGTAGAACGAGGTGGGTAGTGTTCCTTCTGTTTCTATTTTGTGGAACAGTTTGAAAAGTATTGGTGTTAGGTCTTCTTTGAAGGTCTGATAGAATTCTGCACTGAAGCCATCTGGTGAATTCAAGTATTTTCTAGGCAAATGGTTGGAACTGGAAAATATCATCCTAAACGAGGTAACACAATCACAAAAGAATACACATGGAATGCAATCATTGATAAGTGGATATTAATTAGTCCTGAAACTCTGAATACTGAAGATACAATTAGCATATCAAATGATTGCCATGAAGAAGGAAGAATAGGGCCCTAATCCTGGAAAGGCTTGATCCAGCATTGTAGGGGAGTACCAGGACAGAGAAAAGGGAAGGGGAAAGATAGGAGAATGGCTGGAGAGAAGAGGACTTATGGGACATATGGGGAGGGGGGAACTGGGAAAGGGGAAAGCTTCTGGATTGTAAACAAAGAATATAGAAAATAAAAATATACATTTATATATATAAAAAGATAATCAAGCATGTGGTAGAGATATTGAGAGGTAAGAGAAGGGAGGACAGTTGTACACTAGAAAGAGATGTGAAACTGGAGATGCAAGGGTGGGAAGAAGGGCTTGATATGTATATCCTTTCCTGCTTCTGGAGGCCATCCTGATGTCTTGTCTCATGTTGCCACTAAGATCCAGTTGTGGGTTCATGGCTCAACATTACCAGGGATCAGTAGCAATGTCTGTGACCCATGTTGCCACAAAAGACCATGGTGTTGACCCTGGTCTGATTTGCTGTTTATGCCCATAATGATGTCAGATGGATGCATAGAGCTAGTACTAGTCGTCACTGGTTGAGGCACTGTGAAGAATTTGTCATGACTCTTATATGGTAAGCTTAAGGAACCTGGCCCCAAGTGCATGAGAAAAGGAGAGCTGCTGACACACCTAGCTAGTTTCAGTACTCTAAATGCCTGCCTCACTCATACCAGGGTGATTTAGGAAAGCTTGCCCCACCCATTTCTGATTGAAGCAATTGGAAGAGTGGCTATGTACCTTGATGGAGATGATCTTGAAAAAGCAGACTCTACAGTATGAGAGGAGAAATGTCTCTGGTCCTTGTCACCTGACACCAATCTTGCCAGGGCAAACTTGAGAACTGCCCATTATTGAATGGATTAGCTTTCTTGTTGGTTTTAGCATAAAAAGCCAGTCTCACATCTTGCTAGCAGCTAAAGACAGGAATTGTCCCAGCCCCTCTCCTTTAAAAAAGCAAGAAAATACCTGGAGGCATAAATCCAGGATTCCTGTTGGCAGGCTGATCAGCTCACTCAGATACAGAGATTTCAGTTGGCCTTATGCTACATTTATCCTAACTATGAAATGATGGAGCATGCATAGGGGACATTTTTGCATAACTAAAGCTGTAACAACTCCATGATATATAGGACAACAACATGATGTCTGAGAGGAGTCTTGGTGAAGATCCAGTGTTTATACGGTAGCAGAAGCCAGAGGCTCGAATCAGACCAATGACACATTGCAATGAGCATTTTCAAGTAAATCTGGTTGGACATAAAAACCATATTGTGTGACACACTGTGACATACCACAGCTTCCTTGATAAGATGTTTAAATTTTCTTTATCATATGATTTTTAAATATTTTTGCTTTGTTTTGTTTTGTTTTCATTTGGTTAGGTTAGGTTAGGTTTAGCTTGGTTTGGTTTGGTTTGTGTGGAGGTTGGAAGGGCAGAATCCAGAAATATAAGGGCAGGGATATGAGTGGGACTGGGTGCATAATGTGTCAGTCACATACAATCAATAAAACGTTTAAAAATTTCTGTACCTTCAGGGACAGGCATGCAGGGCTTATATCAGTGTTGATTTTCTTGAAAATGTCTATAGAGGAAAGGCATTCTTGTGTTAAAATGGCATGAATACCATCCTCTCCATTTTGAGCTGTTTCCTTCTTTGAATATGAGAAAATATGTACAGAGACATGGATATATTTTTACTTGAAAATTCTAGTCCAAAATAATATCCATTTGTCAAAATCATTTTGTTATGTCCAATATAGACAAATCCCTGAGGAAAATAGTCTAGGATCCAATAAGAAATTTGCTAAAATTACAGAACTATAGTTTTTCCTTGATTCCTGGATAGGTGAAATCTTGATTGCCAAAATTGAGAAGGATTGTATATGAGATTGTGCCAGTCATTTGCCTTTATGACAGATCAAAGTAAAGACAGAAGGGAGATAAGTGTATGTGCCTATGCATTCATTGTCACAAGAGCAGAAGCAATCACATGTGAGCAGACATCTGAGTAATGCAGTATTTCAAAGACCTGAAATAAATTATTTACTGAGCTCAAGGGAAAAAAGATTAAGAATAGCCTTACCAGGTTGGGGTATGAGCTGTTTCTAGCAAAGGTTTGAGATGGGTATAAAGGGATAGTGGGTGACGATGCTAACTGAAAATTTAAGGCTCTAGTACCTTTATGACTTTACAAATTCAATTTGTTGGGCTGAAGAATATTTATTACAAAATAAAAAGCACAGTTTGATCGGCTCCCATATACACAACCTTGAGATGTTATGTTCTATCTGTGAAATAAGCAAAGCCATTAACAATAGAGGAATTGGAGAGTTTAATTTTTTTAAGAAAAGAATCCATTAATTGTAGTTCATAAATGGATACAAAAATCAAGCATACTAAGATAAAATGAATTAGCAATCATGAAATTCTTAGACAAATGGATGGAACTGGAGAACATCATACTAAGTGACGCAACCCAGTCTCAAAAGATCAATCATGGTATGCACTCACTGATAAGTGGATATTAGCCTAGAAATGTGAAATACCCAAGACATAATCCACATATTAAATGATGTTCAACAGGAATGGAGGAGTGGCCCCTAGTTATGGAAAGACTCAGTGCAACAGTATAGGGGAATACGAGAATAGGAAAGTGGGAAGGGTTGGATGGGGGAATAGGGGAAGGGAAGAGGGCTTATGGGACTTTTGGGGAGTGGGGAGCCAGAAAAGGGGAAATCATTTGAAATGTAAATAAAAAATATATCGAATAAATAAAAATAAATAAATAAATAAGAAATTTGTTCTGAAATATAACTTTCCATTAACAATGCTATTTCTCATCAGCATATATTACCTGAAAAACTAAAAAGTCTACTTCTATCTACATATATAAAATATTCACAAATACCTTTGTAGAGCTCAGCTCTATGACATTTTCCAATAGGCCAGAAAAGCATGCTAATATATTTATTATTAATATTAATTAATAATATTAATAATTAATTATTAATATTATTATTATTAGGAAAAGTTTAGAATATTTTCCTGTATGTGTTGTGCACATGAATTTTCTTAACTCATGTATAAAAGTAAATGTAGTCTCAGAACACATTTCTATACAAAAATCATTATTCACAGCTCTTTGAAACAAAACACCATGTTGAGCAATGTTATATTTCCATAATTCCTCTTCACTGAGCCCTGCTTGTAATGACAGACTAACGTTTTCCTGTGCGTTAACCTAGACAGGTAATCACATTTACCCTAATTACACCCTGATTGATTGAAGCACATTCTAATAACTTAGAAAATCAACTTGTAACTATTTTTGTTCTCAGGAAAAATGGTTAACCCTTACATTCTTAAGTAGTTTGGAGTGAAAGAGGAGGATTACTTATAGGTAATCAAAATGTTCATGCTTAAAGAATTGAAATAGTAAGTTCTTTTCAAAAGCCGTTATCTTTCCCATCTCACAACATTCAAAAAATCCAGATTATCTACAGTTTAAAATAAAGAACTCAACCAGATTATATGTCTTAATTACTTAAAATTATTAAATATATTGCATGTATATTGAAAATATCCTGGAATACAAAATTTTATTATACTGTCTTGTCATCAAATGTCAATTTGTTTCCACTTAAAAAGCAAGCAAAACAACTATGGACATTTCTGGAACCATACATATACACTGCCTTGGTATTTAGTATTTGAATTACATTAAATTTGAATTAAATAATACTTCAAGTACCTGGAATTTTCTATAATGCAATGACTAATTGTATTTCATTAGTGTAATCTTGTCATACATCTGAACTCACAACTTTTGCCACAAGGAAGAATAGTAACTTAAAAATAGCTGTGTAAGATAGGCTTTGTCTGTGTGAAGGGTCAAAAGACTAGGAAGATGGAGGTCATAATCAATGCCATAACCAGGATTTAATCAGAAGGATGCATATGATGATTCATCACGTGGCTGCTTAATAAGGAGAAAAATAAGTCCCTGAAATTTCTGAGAATATGACTCAGGAACTCCACTGCAGTGATCTGGAGTTTCAGGCATGTAGAAATTAGCTACTATGGAAAAATTGCCTATCAAGAAGATTTTTCAAGTATTTACTATGAGCATAATGCCATATTTGAATCAAATTCAATCACCAGAAGTGTATGACATATTATATATAAAAGATTTAAAACAGTGATTTGTTTTTCCGTCAAAGTCACTTACAAATTTCCTTTCTCTGGCATATTTGAGTACTCTCTATATAAGAGACCTGAATGGGTTTCCTCACCTTGATGATTCGTAAGTCTGTGAATTTTAATGCTTTTTTGTATTGGATATTTTCTTTATTTACATTTCAAATGTTAAACACTTTCCCAGTTTCCCCCCTCCAAAACTCCCAATCCCCCATCCCTTCCTCCTGTTTCTATGAAGGTGTTCCCCAACCCACCCACTCCCACTTCCCTGCCCTTGCATTTCCCTACACTGGAGCATCAAGCCTTCACAGGACCAAGGGCCTCTTCTCCCATTGATGCCCAAAATGCTAGGCTCTGTTACATATGTGGCTGGAGCCATAGGTCCCTCCATGTGTACTCCTTTGTTGGTAATTTAGTCACTGGAAGCTCTAGCAGGTTCGTTGATAATGTCCTTTCTATGGGGTTGCAAACTGATTCAGCTCCTTCAGTCCTTTCTCTAACACCTTCATCAAGGACCCCATGCCCAGTCCAATTTTTGGCAGTGAGAATCTGCCTCTGTATTTTGCAGGCTCTGGTAAAGACTCTCAGGAGACAGCTATATCAGGATCCTGTCAGCATGTACTTCTTGGTATCCACAATACTGACTGGGTTGAGTGGTTGTATATTGTCCCGCGCTACCGTCTTGCCAGCAAAACGACGCGGCACACTCAGGATCCTTCTGTAGAATGCTTTAATGGCTCTTGAGAGGGAGAGCATAAGCTTAAACAACAGAGACTCTAACGGTCTGAAAAACCGTCCCTTATATAGGCTGGTAAGCCCACCTAGGACGTGGCACTTCCTAATTGGTGGCAGCTCATCAGCCCATATTACGCCACGAGGTAGGCAGAGACCGAAGGACGTTAAATCACTTCAGGCACGCGCACTGATTTGTTCGCCGGTTAATGATACATTCTAGCTAGATGCGAACGCCATCTTGTAAGGGAGTTTGCAGGAGCAACGGGCGGCCCCTCACATCTCCCTCTTTTTGTTTTATTATGCAGCAAATAGATCTCCCAATAGAGAGGGTAGAGACAGTGGTCGCACCTCCCAGCCAAAAATATTGATCAGACCATGTGCGGGAGTTATCCCTAGGCCTATTCTGGAGCCCGAGATACTCTCGACCTGTCCTCTGCCGTTTTTCTGGGAAAAGGAGACTTGGGCAGGCAACCCTTATGCGGAACGACATGTCTCTCAGAGGGATAGTAGCCCTCTGTGTGATACCTTGTTCAACAACCCTCCTTGGGTGCTGTGTTGGACACTCTGCCCAGTGCAATGAACCTGAGTTCCGGGCGTGCAAGAGCTGTCCGGTCAGCGATCTATTGCCTGAGCATAGTTAACCATACATCAGTGGAAGCCTCATGTTCCAGGGCTGCAAGCGCCTGAGCAATAACCACCTTGTCTCACTTATTTTGGGTTCTGAGTCTGCACACCATTCATAGGAGAAACACCAGTCCGCAGCAGATGGCCATGCCAACAAAATGAACTGAAAAATGAACTGAAAAAGATTCTTATACAAATTAGTAAAATTTCAACAATGGCTGAGATTCCAAAATCTCTCTCTCTTTTTTTTTTTTAAACAATGACATGCTAATAGGGGCTTCCACCAGAACGGGCACAAAGCGTGGCATTCAGGTTACCACTGCAATGGGGAACTTTTCAGCATCCCAACATAGGGTATAATAGCAATCCCCTTCTCCACAGCTCAATTCAGCGTGATTCTCCTTGAGCAGACCCGACTCCGATCGTCAGGATCATCAACAGAAGGGTCTTGCTCATCTTTATCGACTGGCCGGGTTGTATTTTCTCCTTGGTCCAATATGATTCGAGTAAGCCTTTCGGGGACCCAAAAAGGATTCTCTTCATTCTGTGGAAAAACACAAACAGCTCCCCTGGATCTTATTAAAATAGGATCCGGGCCTTTCCATTCATTAGTTAGCACATCCTTCCACTTTACAAGCTCCTTAGGCCGTTGTGGTTCCGAGCAATGTCGATCTGCTGCAGTCTGGTCATGCTCGTCCAAATTTAAAAAATTCATAGTAAAGAGTGCTACCGCTATAGCAACCCTTGGTATAGGGGGTAAGTCCTCCACTATTCCCCCTTTTTGTTTTATTAAATAGGATTTGAGCGTACGGTGGGCTCGCTCAATAATGCCTTGTCCCTGAGGGTTATAAGGCAGACCTGTGATATGGATAACCTGCATTTGTAAGCAGAATTGTTTAAATTTTTGAGAGGTGTAAGCAGGTCCATTATCAGTTTTCAAACATTTAGGTTTCCCCCAGGCGCTCCATGCCTCGAGGCAATGTTGAATGACTTGGGAGGTTTTTTTCTCCCGTGAGTGGCGAAGCATGGAGAACACCAGAGCATGTGTCTATGGACACGTGAACATATTGTAGCTTTCCAAATGAAGGAATATGTGTGACATCCATCTGCCACACTTGCAGAGGAGAGATCCCTCTGGGGTTCACACCCGTATGATGAGTGGGGAGGAACTGGCAGCAGGTCTGACATTGAGTGACAATGTCCCGGGCTTCCTTTCTAGTTATTGAGAAGCGTCTGCGCAACGTTTCTGAGGTGACGTGAAAATTATCATGAAACTCCTTTGCAGCTTGTAGAGGGGAAGCAAGGGCCATGGCAACCAACCTGGTGGCCTTATCGGCTAGGTCGTTGCCCAGGGCCATTGGTCCAGGAAGCCCTGAATGAGCCCTGATGTGCGCAATATGAAAGGGTGCACTCCTCTTTAATAAGCAATCCTGTATTTTTTGAAAGAGGGCTGCCACTCTGCTGGTGGGTTTTATAATACCAGCCGTCTCAAGCATAGCGACTGCATTAACCACATAGGAGGAATCAGAGATGATATTAAGAGGACCTAGGAACCTTTGAAGGACCTCCAATACCACTAAGCATTCCACCATTTGAGGGGAAGATTCTGCATATTGTCGTGAGAACACCTTAGAGGCCACAACATATGCTCCTTTTCCACTCTTGGAACCATCTGTGTATACCATTAGTCCCTCCCTTAACGGAGTAGGGGATGTAACTCGGGGGAAGATCACAGGATGAAGGGCTGCAAATTGCAGCAGAGGATGTTTTGGATAGTGATTATCAATCCTCCCCAAGAAGGTAGTAACCAGTATGGCCCAATCATTTGAGGTGGCTGCCAATGTTTGCACCTGAGAGGAATTGTAGGGTATCAGGACAGATGTAGGGTGCCTGCCAAAATGTTCTACAGCCAGCTTCAAGCCTTTAAGGGCAAGTTGAGCTATAGCCGCGGGGTACCAGTCAATGATCCTCTGGGGGGAGGCATTCGGGTGGACCCATAGCAAGGGCCCATCCTGCCACAGAACCGCAGTAGGCAATTTTCTTGTTTTGAATACACAGAGAAAAAAAGACTGGGAGCTGTTAATGCGACGCAACTGTGCTTTCTCTATAGCCTCTTCCACTAGGAGGAGTGCTGCTTCCGCAGCAGGCGTCAAGGACCGAGGGGAAGCGATATGGGCGTCCCCTTCTAGAATGTCAAAAAGAGGTTTTAAGTCTGCTGTGGGAATTCTGAGAAATGGGTGAAGCCAATTAATATCTCCTAGCAATTTTTGGAAGTCATTCAGGGTACATAAATCCTTTCTATAAATTTTTATTTTTTGTGGGCGAATCTGGTCGGGGAGAATAACAGTGCCCAGAAACTGGCCCGTATCGGAAAACTGAACCTTTTCGGTAGCAATTTGAAGGCCCCAAAGCTGCAGAGCTCTTATCAACAGAGGATAAGCTTTTCTAAGGGTCTCCTGTTCCCTGTGGCACATAAGCACATCATCCATATAATGAATTATGATTATCACAGGGAACTTCTCCCTAACAGGCTTTAAGGCTTCTTGCACAAACAGCTGGCATATAGTGGGACTGTTGGCCATCCCCTGGGGTAACACTTTCCATTGAAATCTTTTATCTGGCTCCATATGATTAATTGAAGGGACAGTGAACGCAAAGCGCTGTCTATCAGAGGCGTGTAGAGGGATAGAGAAGAAGCAATCCTTTATATCTATTATTATTAGGTTCCAATCCCTAGGCAGTGCGGAGAGGACCGGAAGCCCCCGTTGCACCGCGCCAAGGGGGTGCATCTGCTCATTAATGGCTCTTAAATCATGTAATAATCTCCATTTTCCAGATTTCTTTTTTATTACAAAAATCGGGGTATTCCAGGGGGAGGTTGATGGCTCTATGTGTCCCAAAGCCAGCTGCTCGGTGACCAGATCAGTCACCGCAGCCAATTTCTCGGAGGTTAAAGGCCACTGAGGAACCCACACCGGGGCCTCCATTTTCCATGGTATGGGTCGTACTACCTCAGTGGCGCTTAGGAAAAACCCAAGCCCTGTCTACCTTGGTTCGGGTTGGGCGCTAAGGGCTCTGTACGTCCTTGTTCACACCGCCCCAACCCTTTTCCTCTTTCATACCCCATTTTCTTCATAATTTGGACTGCTTGTGGCGAATATTCATTGGACAAAGTGAGTCCGAGGTCATGCATAACATCCCGTCCCCATAAGTTGACAGGTAGCGGAAGAACATAGGGAGCGAATCTCCCTTCTTGCCCTTCCGCCGTCTTCCAAGTGAGGGTGGAAGAGCTGATTGTTGGATGGGCACTGTAGCCCAGCCCCTGTAATGAATGTGAGGCTTCGGTAATTGGCCAAGACCTTGGCCACCAATGGGAAGAGATGATGCTCTTATCCGCCCCAGTGTCTAGAATACCTTCAAAACTTTTGCCATTAACTTGTAGGAGCAGCTTCGGTCTATCTTGTAAGCTGACAACCAAATAGGTTGAGTCCCAACCTGAAGATCCCATCTGCTCGCTCCTGGGCTCCTGGTAGGTACTCGGAAGGAGCAGCAGTTGAGCTATCCTATCTCCTTTACTTATAGAAAATACACCTTTGGGGCTAGAGCACAGAACCTGAATCTCTGGGGTATGTTGATTATCAATTATGCCAGGGTGAACAATTAATCCCTGTAGAGTAAGTGACCCCCGGCCTAGAAGGAGCCCTACAGTCCCTTGAGGCAGTGGTGTAGGCAATTGAACAGGTATGGGCTGTACTCCCATTTTAGGCATCAATAAGAAGTTGGAGGAGGCGCGCAAGTCCATTCTTGCGCCATCCCCAAGGGGGCTCTCCCCTGGGCTTTGATAAACCGGTTCCCATATCTTTGTGGGCCCTGGGACCATGGGCCCGCTACCCCCGTTTTTTGGATCCTCATTTGTGGGGGTCTCTCTAGGAGGGAGGATATCACCTCTCAGATCCCTGACCGAGTGACACAGGTCCGCCTTATGATAGCCCTTGCCGCAGCGGGTACAGAGAGCAGGGGAAGCCCTTTGATTTCGGCAATCTCTTTTCATGTGTCCGGGCTTCCCACAGTTATAGCAAACCCTTTTGTTGGGCCCCTTAGGGGGGTGCCTCTGGGATTGTAAAATGGCAGCCGCTAGCCCTGCATTGGTAAGGGGGCCTCCTAATTCTCTGCAGATTCTGAGCCAATCTTGCAGCCCTTTGTTCTTCCTTGGGGCAATAGCTGTGCGGCACTCCTGAGTGGCTTGTTCAAAAATGAGCTGCTCAGTAAAAGGCATGGCTGTCTCAGAGTCCCCAAAAATGCGTCCTGCCGCTTCTGTCATCCTAGCAACGAAGTCGGAAAAAGGCTCCTGAGTCCCCTGTATAATCTTTGTTAATTGGTTGCTCCCTTCTCCCCTCCTAGAGAGTGCCTTCCAGGCCCTGATGGCAGTACCCGAAACTTGCTGATATGCCCCCCAGGGGAAATTAGTCTGGTTGGTCGCATAGCGACCCTGCCCTGTCAGCATGTCAAAAGTCCACTCCTGTTGTTCTGATGTTAAAGATGCAGCATTGGCTCTAGCTTGCTCTTGAGCTGCTTCGTGCCAGAGGGCCTTCCATTCCATGTATTGGCCCATGCTGCTAAGCGTGGCTTTGGCCACTGTCTGCCAATCAGCAGGTGTCATAGAATCTCTTGCCAACCTATCCAGTTGTGCTAATGTAAAATTGGCGCAAACGCCATACTTTCTGACTGATTCTGCTAATTCTTTTATCGGATTATATTCCACGGGCGCATATACCCGCCCGTCCTCTAGGCCTTCAAAAACAGGGAAGGCCGAGCATAGCTTCCTTCTCACCTTATCAGGTAGGAGGGATAAGGATCCTCTGCGGACCTCATACAGAGGGGGTGCCGAAGGGACCACCTGTGAAGCGGCTATCCCATAATGTGAATGTCTTTGGTGTCTCTTATTGCCCTGCAAATGATCATCTAGATGTTAACTCTCCTCTTCATATTTTGCCACTTCCTCATCTAGCTCAGCCTCCTCCTCGGGGTCAAGGCTTTCATCCTCTGAGCTTCCAGGGCTGTCTGAACTACTTAATTGCAGAGCTTTCAGCTCTCGGACGGGGTATAAATTAGTCCCCTTGTCTGACTTTTCAACAAATAAATAGTCTCTAGGTTCCTTAAAATACACTCCCTTGTCAGCAGACTTTCCAGGAGGGCCGTTTTCCTTATATCTAGGTTCCTTAGAATACGCTCCCTTGTCAGCAGACTTTCCGGGAGGTCCATTTTCCTTATACTGGGCCCATTTTTTCTTTCGCGCGCCTAACCTCTCACTGCGTTCAGTTTCTGACATGCTATCCTGGACTTCCTCAAGAACACTTCGGCCTTCCGCCACAACGGTCTGGCAGGTTTTATCCTCTAAACAGTTTTTGATAAGTTTCCAAATGGCCGTTGTCCCTTGCCTCAAATCCCCGTCCTCCATTTGTCTAACGAGGTCCCTACCCAGCTTATCCCAAGAGGCCAAAGTTAGTGAGCCGGAGCAGGCATACCAAGGAGCCACCCGATCCACTTCCTTTACAAAGTTTCTGAGCGTTTGGTTGGCAATCTTTATATCTCGCTGTTTCAACACAGCTTCTATAGCAGTAACAACCGACTGGGAGGAGCCCATGATGATAAAAAAAAAGGGGGGGGCGCCGCTTATCTACGTCCGCCTTACCAGCGCCAGGAAAGTGAAAGTAAAAACCTGCGCGGAAAGTGAAAGTAAAAACCTATCCGGAAAGTGAAAGTAAAAACCTGCGGGAAAGCGAAAGTAAAAAAAACAAAACAAAACAAAAAAAACGGTGCTCAGCTCCTTTACAGGAGACTGAGATGCAGACCCAGTTGCTGCCGCTTATCTATGTCGATCTTATTACACTTAGCACCAACCTTGATGGATACAAATGTTAACACCAACCTTGATGGATACAAATGTTACCACAAGTGCCCCTAGAACAATAACCAAGGCCTCAATACTATCTTCCTGAAGCGGAGGAAACTCAAGCCCAAGTCCAGAAAAAACATACCTCTCTGAACGTCTTTACCTATAGTTCTGAAACCTGAATTTAAGGGGTCTCCACTTTGGTGCTGACTATGGTCTGGTCGTATTCTCAGGTTTCGGCACCAGTTGTCCCGCGCTACCTTCTTGCCAGCAAAACGAAGCGGCACACTCAGGATCCTTCTGTAGAATGCTTTAATGGCTCTTGAGAGGGAGAGCATAAGCTTAAACAACAGAGACTCTAACGGTCTGAAAAACCGTCCCTTATATAGGCTGGTAAGCCCGCCTAGGACGTGGCACTTCCTAATTGGTGGCAGCTCATCAGCCCATATTACGCCACGAGGTAGGCAGAGACCGAAGGACGTTAAATCACTTCAGGCACGCGCACTGATTTGTTCGCCGGTTAATGATACATTCTAGCTAGATGCGAACGCCATCTTGTAATGGAGTTTGCAGGAGCAACGGGCGGCCCCTCACAGTATATAGGATAGAATCTCAGGTGGGGCAGTCTCTGGAAGGCCTTTCCTTTGGGCTCTGTTCCAAGCTTTGTCTCCATATTTGCTCCCATGAGTATTTTCTTTCTCCTTCTAAGTAAGACCAAAGCACCCATACTTTGTCCTTCCTTCTTCTAAATCTTCATATGGGCTGTTAATTTTAACTTGAGTATACCAGGTTTTGAGCTAATATTTACTTTTCAGTGAGTACATACCATGTGTCTTCTTTTGTGGTTGAGTTACCTTACTCTAGATGATATTTTCTAGTTAGTAGGTCTGTGATTTAGGGCAATGAGATTCATGATAGCATCAACATTTAACTAATCCAAGAAATTATGCAGTCCTCTTCTGATGCTCCACAATATACTATCAGGACTCCCTTCATCAATGAAGACATTATACCTGTTCTGAATGTTACTATTTGCTGCTTGCTATCCTAACCAAGGGCCTTGGTGGTCAAGGAAAAGAAGAGGCAGAGTCAGTGACAAAGGACTCCAGGATTTTAGCAACTGGCAAAACAGATTCATTTAGTGAAGGAACTGGGAAAACCTTTGTAGCCCCACTCTTGCATCTCATTGACTTTAAAGTAGCCAGATGTTAACCTGTCTTTTTATCAGTGGCTTACTCCATTGCCTGATCCAGCATCTGTGGACTCTATCTGGGCTTGGACATTCTAGGCTGGCTCAGGGAAAAATTATCAGTGGCACATATGCCTGCCATGATTGCTGCTGGATCTGCTCGGCTAAGTTTTGATCTGTTTGGCTACAACTACTACCAAAGTCACAGAGTCAATTAATACTGCCAATGTATATAAGTATAACATAGTGAGAGAGGTTATATAAAGCAGCTGTGAAATTATTTCTCCAGCCTGCATATGGAGCATATTTCCTACACACAGATGAACATTTAATTTTTTTATAATCCAACTGACTTGTCCCATTGCCTGGCCTATTGGATCTTTCTGAACAAAGACCAAGCATCTCAGTTGACAAAATTTGAATATTGAGATTGGGAGTTAAAAAATAAACATGTTTCACCTGTATATCAGCAAATACATTACCACAAGTAGACACAAGATATCCTCAAATATTCAGGCTCTGATATAGTCCTTCAAACACCCAATGAATCTTTTAGTTAGCAATAACCTTCTGTCATTATGAACTGCAATTATCAAAAACCAGAATCACACAGACATATTCTCAAGATCATCCTATAGTATAGTTTGTTTTTAGATTTTATTTTGCACGTTAGCAATTAATGTCTCACAAAATTCCAAGCTGTCCTGCTGAGAAATGGGCAGAATTCATACCACAGTACTTACCTTCTCCCAATCATTTCTACAACAAACAGGAATTTGATGTATATAGCAAAGTAATCATACCAGAATTGCCTCTGCACCCTCATTTAATCTCCTTGTCCTGTAAGCATCTCTTAAAATGAAGCAAACACAAAGACACTTTTAGGGAAGTGTGAGGTATTTGATAAAATCTGAAAGGACTCCTTGAATGAACTCACATTTGTCTTTCCTCAATTTTAATCTCATTAACTGGCTGCTCTCTCTCTCTCAGGCCACTGCTGATATTCAGATCCTACCAAGTTAAAAAGTAGACACAGATGCAAGTGTATCAAATTACAAACAGCCTAGCCTGCAGTGGAGTGACCTCTCCTTTGTGGTATGTATTTCTAACTTCTACAAAACTTTCCTGTCTTTTTATTTTCTTAATGATCTTCAGGGTAAAACTAATATTGGTGCTTTTAATGTGCTTAAATAAAAGATCTTCATTTTCTCCATGGAGGTTCCCACTTCAGATCACAGAAGAAATAGACCTAGCCGGGCTGTGGTGGAGCACGTCTTTAATCCCAGCACTTGGGAGGCAGAGGCAGGCAGATTTCTGAGTTCAAGGCCAGCCTGGTCTACAGAGTGAGTTCCAGGACAGCCAGGGCTACACAGAAAAACCCTGTCTCAAAAAACAAAACAAAACAAAACAAAACAAAAAACAACAACAAAAAAGAAATAGACCTTAACAGTTTTCCCCCACTCTCACATTCCTGCTATTTCTTCCTTCCATCGTTCTTCCTTTTAAGCCATTCCACCGTTCTACCTTTGGCATATCATCATCAAAGGTTGGTAAAAAGTATTGGTCCCCTTGAAATTACTTTCCACAAAAGATTCTTGTTCTCCTACATTGTGTTCTTTCTATTTTTGTGGAGCCAATGAAAAATCACTCCTACATGAATGAAATAAACACACACACACACACACACACACACAGTGTAATCAATGTTCTCTTTTTTCAATTAGATTTTCTACCATTCTGAAAAAGTATCATGACAGAGGACAGCTGAAAGAATAAATAGTTGAGACTGACTCATAGATTCAGAGTACATTATGCCATAGTTGGGAAGTTCTGCTGGCAGAACCTTAAGGGAGATGGTGACATTGCAATTTCTAGCCAGGCATCAAGGAAAAATGAGGAATCCTATTTTTAACTATGTTTTGCTTCTGTTTTAGTATTTATTTTACTTTTGTTTATATGTTTCTAATTGCAGATTTACCTGCCTACCCACCTCCTATCTTTACCCTCCATCTTATCTCCCAAATTATCCTACCCATACCTTCCTCCAGAAAAGAGTAGGCTGTACAGGGACATCAACCAAACATAGTCTAGCAAGCTGCAATATGACCAGCACATACTATCACATCAATCATGGACAAGACAACCCATTAAATTGCAAAGGGGACCACATATAGGAGAAAGAATTAGGGACAACTATAGCTCCCAGCGCTAGGATTTCTACAACACCAAATTACTCAAGTATAGCTTATATGTAGAGGAATTAGTAGTAGATTGATATTTTTGTATTTCTTCTTCGAAAAATTCTATTCATCAGGCTGTTTTCTCATTGATTTTTTTGATCTTCCCAACTGAATTAACATATTCAATGCTTGCTCTTCTGAGAGTAGTATTACTTGGGGAGAGGATTGGTAGACTGAGCTTGTTGAAGCACAAATGGTGTTGTTTGATGAAGTATGTCATTAGGGGTAGAAACAGATTTCAAAAGCACAAGCCAAGCCCAGAGGCTTTCTCTCTTCTTGACACATGAAGATGGAGATATGGATCTATCTATTGTTTTTGAAGAACCATGTCTACCTGTATGTCTTCATGTTCCCACCATGATGACAAGGAATTACACCTGTGAAACTGTAAGCAAGCCTGAAATAAATTTTCCCTTTATGAATGTTGCCATGTTCAAGGTGTCTCTTCAAAGCAAGAGAACATTGACTTAGACACAAGTTTTTATTAGGGAATTTGGTATTCCTGTGACAGCATTGAGCATGCTACTTGGTGGAATGTGGCATTTGGTGCTTTGAATTAAGAAAGCCATTGAAATCACTTTAGCCATGCTTCATGAGCCATATTAGAGGGTGCATGTAAGACAATGCTGAGAACAATTTGAATTTTGAGAGCCCATTGTAAGAATTTTCAGAAATGAAGAATATTAGTGAGTGTCCTAGGGATATTTATTATAATGTTTCAACAAATAATGTGACTGCTTTTTGCCCTTGACCCAAAAATTGCCTAGGACTAAATTCAAGAGTTTTAGATTAATGACATTAGCAAAGGAGATTTAAAAACACCCTAGTATTGGCTGTATCATGAAGTTTAGTGACCTATCCTATGTAATATGTATTTTTTAAGCAAAGGAGCAGCAGGAAGGATAAAGGTACCAGCTCCAGTGCTCAAAGAGAGAAAGTCTTAAAAATATCACTGCCGCCAAAAAATAAATAAATAAATAAATAAACAATACAAAACATGGGTCATAAATGGCATAGAGGAAGTGGTGACTTTAGGGCAAGACCTCAGGAAACTAAGCTTATAAATTGGGAGGAAGAATTAAAGAAAAGCTTAATCCACCAGCAAAGGAAATGACTGAAAAAAGAAACTGGTAAAAAAAATATTTGAAATATCAGGGACCAATTTCTAGTAGTAGCAATATTTGGCAATATTGTCCAAGTGTTACTTGCTTTATAATCAAAGATACAGTAAAAGTGGTTACTGAATATCCCCCTCTATGCTAAACAAAATAATAAATTAATTAGTAAAATAAAATAAAATAAAACTTCTGGATTCAGGCATTTTCAATGATGTCCCTCAATTGGAGTCAAGACAGGACACTGTGAGAAGAATTGAAAGTAAAGCCTACATTATGTTGAAGATCCCAGCTGTTGGAGATTCTACATCTATGGGATACCTGCTGTTTACAAGGAGAACTCTTTACAACATATAAAACCAGCCCAAGAGAGAGAGAACTGCTTTGTAGGCAACAAAGCTGAAATGAATTGGAGATCTCAGGTGAGCTTCAGTGTCAAATATGGAGATATAGATTTCTGTTTTGTCCTGCCTCTTTGATCTTGCATTGGTTCAATATTTTCTCAATATATCCTTTCCTCTCATTTAGAATGGAACTGTAGATCCTGTTCTCTTGTATGTTGGGAGTTTACAGGTGGCTTATTTATTTTGAATTTACAAGGAGTTACAGTTAAGACATTGCATGAGTCTCAGAAGAGGCTTTGATCTTTGAACTTTTTAACTGCTATAGAATATCTGGACTTTGGAAGTTAGAATAAGTATTTTTTGCATTATTATATGGCTATAAGACTATGGGGACAGTGGAATAGGTTTGTTTGAATAATAATGTTCCTCAGGATAATATGTTTGAAAGCTAATCATTAAGGAGTGGCACAACTTGGGTTGAAGTAGTTCTGGCTGTTTTAAAGAAATATGTCACTGGTTTGGGTTCAGAGTCAGATTAATTGTAAATGTTTAGAATGTGAATATTCTTAGAAAAATAAGGTAAATTTTCTGAGCCACAATGAATTCAGATATTTTTTTCAACACCTTTCTGTTGGACCAGTCTGTGATAAATAGATGTAATTTTGCACAAGATAATAAATACCATCTCTCTATGTGGCACTATGATGTGCTGTAGGACTCATTATGTATATAGGTGACACAGGAGAATGAACATTACATGGATAATAAGTGAGGGTGGCTATAATGATGCTTGAGGCAAGATTTCATTAGTCCCAGGAGGATCAAGAATTTATTAGGAAAGATTTGGGAAGCTGAAACCAGTTTCAGTGATGCTCCTGTTATCTGCTAGAGAATATGTCTGTATTTGAGAATCCAAGCATCTGTGGCCTCTTAGTGGGTACAGATGTCTTGTGTCACTGATCATACTTGATAGATATTCTCCCAAGATCAGCACCAACAAATTTTGGCAAGAGTAGTAAACAGTTCTATGACATGAAGCCCAAGAGAGAGGCATCTTCACAAATCTTTGGGATCTGCTTTCCCCATGTATATGTCACAGATAATTCTCAGGTGTCAAACAATGGATATTTTATAGCTGTAGTGTTTTTCTTTGCCCTTATATATTTCTGCTGTAGGAGTGTATGAGAGGGTGGGACCAAGGGAATCATCTGCAGTGACATTCAAAACTTGTTCTGTTATTAGTCTTGGTTGGACTCTATTTCTAAGGCCAAAAAAGATCAAAGTATATCTCCAAAAATAATAAGAGTGGAGAAAATGTAGGAAGAATAAGCACATGCCTAATTAGCAAACAAACTCCTAGTGTAAAGATGGAGAGCCCCTGCTTTCAGAGAGTTCCTTGGATTCTTCAGAATAAGGGTACCTTCTACAGTCTCCATTCTTGTGAGTTCCTCTGAAGTTTCTGCCCTGAATGAGATTGCATAGGAAATAGATACACACACTATTCAAGGAGCTAATGTGGGTTCTGTGGAACCTGTAGTGAACCCAATGGAGAGTCAATAATCTGAGATGAAAGACATAGTCACATTCTCAACAGCAACTTTAAAGGTAGAGGCAAAAACTTGGGTAGACATGTTATATGCCATTCTGTTATCAGTAAACACTCATAAAATAGCTTTTCCAGATAAGTGATGTGAAAGTCAATCCACTGGCAAAGCTCTGCTGAGGCCAGCTGTTGCCTGGGACATCAGGGAAAACTTTCAAAGATAGAATAGCAGCAAAGATTATTTGAAGCCAGACCCAAAAACTTTCATGTGCAGGATAATCTCATGTAATATGATTTTTTCTGAGTGAGTTTGGTCAGGTACTACTGACCTTATTGGTACTTGATAGGAGCCACTCTTGAGTTTCCTGCATGCCATAGCTTATTTTTTAGTTGTTTGAATTACACTGACAGAGGCTGTATAAATGACTTAGTGCTTAAGAGCACTGACTGTTCTTTCCAAGGTCCTGATTTCAAAGCCCAGCAACAAAATGATGGTCTACAACCATCCATAATGAGATCTAATACTCTCTTCTGCAGTGTCTGAACACAGCTACAGTGTATTTCCACATAATAAATAAATAAATCTTTAAACGATTTACATGACATTATTTTTATGAGGAAAGTAATGCAATAAGAAGGATGAAACTTAAGTCTATAATAGTCTATAGGTCATGAAGAGGGATACCTCTGAGCCACTCCATTAAGTAGTATTTCTGATGGTGTTTCTGAAGGAAAGCACATATTATTATGAGCTGATTGCAGCAACCCATGTAAGTCCTCCAGGACAATTGTTCACAAAGGTCCTCATGAATTTTGCCTAAATAGATGCAATTCTGCTTCCAACTATGCACAGTGATATAGAAGAATTACAAATTTTACTTCACATATAAAATGCCTCAGTTTGGAAACAAATATGTTACAAGTGACCCAAAGTGAGAAAACATAGACAGAGAAATGGGTTTCTTGATCCTAATACTATTTATTCTCTGTTACCATTAGTAGATCCCCAGCATTCCTCTTATGACATGGACTCATCTCAGAAAGATTGATAGTGGTCTACAGAGTCAAGTAGGAGAAAGATGAGTTCCTGAATGATGAAAGGTGGAGTGGATCATGGCCTGGTATAAAATGACTGGTATGTTGATAGGAAGAGATTAGATACTGTACATATCTACAGTGAAAGAGGCATGATGATTGGTAGAAACAAGGGCACTAGCAGTGACATCTGAAATGGAATGTGGTTATGAAGATACTTACATGTAGGAAAAACAGCCCCAGAGGTTTGCTGGTGTTCATTTTTTTGTGACTCAATGGAGAGTTTAAACCATGACAGAAGAGTGCACCGGCAACTGATGCACTGTATTCTGGGAAGGGTAAGTTTAGAACGAGACATCAACAGCCCTAAAAGTGCTGGTCTGGAGGAAGATTTTATTTCCCTGACTCCTGAACCCATGACCATAATGTCAATGCCTATGATATTAGAGTTTGAAGCACTAGTAAGGCTAAAACAAAGAGGCTCAAAATCCTACTTAGTGGCTCTGGCTATGGCTATTTCTACCCACTTGAAGGTCAGGCCATGTCTATGCTGATGCTAAAAGTGGAGGGCATTTGTGTGAATCATCTAATAATACTTATATCTAATTCTTCCAATCAGAACCCAAGTTTCCTCAAAACAGAACTTCTTCAATTACACCCCTATTTTATTCTCAGTACCTTACTTAAATGGCTGGGACATAGATGACTGTTAGCATTGACAGTGTCTAGAGAAAGGAGCAGGGAGCAAATTGTGTGAGCAGATGGAAAATGCACAGGAAAACTGGCACATGGTCTCACTGAAGAAAAAAAGTGAAGACCTGAGTGCCTACAATGTCCCACACTAAGAATATGCGAACTCTTTCCTATTTCCTCATGGCAGACCTCCAAATTCAGTGCTAGGAATCACTTTTGCCGAGGTAAGACAATTAGTAAGTCTGGAAATATCCCATATATTCTTTAAGAAAATGACACTATATAAATGCTCCTTTACCTGAAGAAGACAGGAGACAATTGACTTACAAAAGTTGAATGGTTTTTAAAATTATAGAGGCTGAGGATGGAGGCAAGTGAGCAACAGGGCATATAAAACTAACCCTTTCTTGTAGAAGTCTATATTTCTTCAACCCTTCCCAGTCACTTCTCTACCAATACTTCCTCAGGAGGCAACTAGTTTTGTAGATCTTACTCAGGCTTCTTACTAGGAAAAACAGCAGAAAACAACCGTCATTGGTCTATTGAAGAGAAAACTTTGTTGGTTCTAAAGGTCACAACAAGGAGTGTGCTTGAAATTCAGGTGAGGTTCACAAGTGTAATGCGAGATATTGGTATGTCTGAGACTGTAGATCTTCAACTCCACATCTGGAACACCTTGGCTAATGCTCTCCCAGTTCCCTGGTGACCAATGATCCTGGTGTCAGTTTTTGCACTAAAATTCATGGAGGAATCAAGCACAGGATAACACTCTATAGAAACTTCCTGCGTACCCTCTTACTCTGACCTTAGCAAGCATTCTGATATTCTGAGTTCGTCATTTATGACAAGGCTTCAATAAAGGGTGGAAACATGGTTCTGCTCTTAAGAACTTTTGCTGCATCCATTCCTCCATTGAGGGATACCTGGGTTCTTTTCAGCTTCTGGCTATTATAAATAAGGCTGCTATGAACATAGTGGAGCATGTGTCCTTATTGCATGCTGGGGAATCCTCTGGGTATATGCCCAGGAGAGGTATAGAAGGGTCATCTGGAAGTGTCATGTCCAGTTTTCGTAGGAAATGCCAGACTGATTTCCAGAGTGGTTGTACCATCTTACAATCCCACCAGCAGTGAAGGAGTGTTCCTTTTTCTCCAAATCCTCTCCACCACCTGCTGTCTCCTGACTTTTTAACCTTAGCCATTCTTACTGGTGTGAGGTGAAATCTCAGGGTTGTTTTGATCTGCATTTCCCTAATGGCTAATGATGTTGAGGATTTCTTAAGGTGCTTTTTGGCCATCTGAATTTCTTCAGGTGAAAATTCTTTGTTTAGGTCTGTCCCCATTTTTTAATAGGGTTATTTGGTTCCCCGGGGTCTAACTTCTTGGGTTCTTTGTATATATTGGATATTAGCCCTCTATCAGATGTAGGGTTGGTGAAGATCTTTTCCCAATTTGTTGGTTGCTGTTTTGTCCTTTTGACGGTGTCCTTTGCCTTACAGAAACTTTGTACTTTTATGAGATGCCATTTGTCAATTCTTGATCTTAGAGCATAAGCTATTGGTGTTCTGTTCAGAAACTTTTCCCCGGTGCCTATGTCCTCAAGGGTTTTCCCCAGTTTCTTTTCTATTAGTTTCAGTGAGTCTGGTTTTATGTGGAGGTCCTTGATATATACACAATGGCGTACTTACAATTCAGCAATTAAAAACAATGAATTCATGAATTTTTTAGGCAAATGAATGGAACTGAAAAATATCATCCTAAGCGAGGGAATGCAATTACAAAAGAATACACATAGAATGCAATCATTGATAAGTGGATATTAATTAGCACTGAAGCTCTGAATACTGAAGATACAATTAGCATATCAAATGATTCCCATGAAGAAGGAAGAAGAGGGCCCTAATCCTGGAAAGGCTTGATCCAGCATTATAGAGGAGTACCAGGACAGAGAAAAGGGAAGGGGGAACATAGGAGAATGGATGGAGAGAAGAGGACTTAAAGGACATAAGGGGGGCTGGTAAAGGGGAAACCTTTTAGATTGTAAACAAAGGTGCTCACTTCGGCAGCACATATACTAAAATTGGAACAATACAGAGAAGATTTAAATGGCCCCTGCGCAAGGATGACATGCAAATTCGTGAAGCGTTCCATATTTTTACGAAGCTTTTGACAAAATTCAGCATCCTTTCATACTAAAAGTCTTGGAAAGGACAGGAATTCAAGGCCCATATCTAAACATAGTAAAAGCAATATATAGCAAACCGGTAGCCAACATCAAACTAAATGGAGAGAAACTTGAAGCAATCCCACTAAAATCAGGGACTAGACAATGCTGTCCCCTCTCTCCATATCTTTTCAATATAGTTCTTGAGTCCTAGCTAGAGCAATTAGACAATATAAGGAAGCCAAAGGGATACAAATTGGAAAGGAAGAAGTCAAACTATCACTATTTGCAGATGATGTGATAGTATACTTAAGTGTTCAATTGGAGGTCAGCATGCAGATAAAAACTCTACTAGAGAACTCGTACAGCTGATAAACAACTTCAGCAAAGTCTCTGGCTGCAAAATCAAAACAAGCAAATCAGTAGCCTTTATATATTCAAAGGATAAGCAGACTGAGAAAGAAATTAGGAAAATGACTCCCTTCACAATAGCTACAAACAGCATAAAGTATCTAGGGGTGACTTTAACCAAACAAGTGAAAGACCTATATGACAAGAACTTCAGATCTCTGAAGAAGGTAATTCTAAGATGATCTCAGAAAATGGAAAAATCTTCCATGCTCCTGGATTGGCAGGATTAATATTGTTAAAATGGCCATCTTGCCAAAGGCAATCTACAAATTCAATGCTATCCCCATAAAAATCCCAACCCAGTTCTTCATAGAGCTAGAAAGAGCAATTCTCAAATTCATCTGGAATAACAAAAAGCCCAGGATAGCTAAAACTATTCTCAACAGTAAAAGAACTTCAGAGGGATTCAGTATCCCAGACTTTAAATTTTACTACAGAGCAATAGTGATAAAAACTGCATGGTATTGGTACAATATCAGGCAAGCGGATCAATGGAATAGGATTGAAGACCCAGAAATGAACCAACACATCTATGGTCACTTGGTCTTCGACAAAGGAGCTGAAAGCATCCAGTGGAAAAAAGATAGTCTTTTCAACAAATGGTGCTGGTTCAATTGGAGGTCAGCATGCAGAAGAATGCGCATCGATCCGTTCTTATCTCCTTGTACCAAGCTCAACTCCAAATGGATCAAGGACCTCCACATAAAACCTGACACACTGAAACTAATCCAAAAGAAACTGGGGAAGACCCAAGAGGACATGGGAACAGGGGAAAAGTTCCTGAATAGAACACCAATAGCTTTTGCTCTAAGATCAAGAATTGACACATGGGACCTCATAAAACTACAAAGTTTCTGTAAGGCAAAGGACACTGTCAAAAGGACAAAATGTCAACCAACAGATTGGGCAAGTTTCTTCACCAACCCTAAATCCGACAGAGGGCTAATATCTAATATATACAAAAAACTCAAGAAAGTAGAACCCAGAAAAAAAACAAATAACCCCATTAAAAAGTGGGGTATGGAGCTAAACAAAGAATTTTCACATGAAGAACTTCGAAGAGCTGAGAAACACCTTAAGAAATCATTAAGGGAATGATTAACATCATTATTAACAACATCATTAATCATTAGGGAAATGCAAATCAAAACAATCCTGAGATTTCACCTCACACCAGTCAGAATGGCTAAGATCAAAAACTCAGGAGACAGCAGATGTTGGCGAGGATGTGGAGAAAGAGGAACACTCCTCCACTTCTGGTGGGATTGCAAGATGGTGCAACCACTTTGGAAATCAGTCTGGCGGTTCCTCAGAAAACTGGGCATGACATTTCCTGAGGACCCTGTTATACCACTCCTGGGCATATATCCAGAGGATTCTTCAGCATGCAATAAGGACACATGCTCCACTATGTTCATAGCAGCCCTATTTGTAGTAGCCAGAAGCTGGAAAGAACCCAGGTGTCCTTCAACAGAGGAATGGATACAAAAAAATGTGGTATATTTACACAATGGAGTACGATTCAGGCATTAGAAACAGTGAATTCATGAAATTCTTAGACAAATGGATGGAGCTGGAGAACATCATACTAAGTGAGGTAACCCAGTCTCAAAAGATCAATCATGGTATGCACTCACTGATAAGTGGATATTAGCCTAGAAACTTTGAATACCCAAGACATAATCCACAAATTAAATGATGTCCAAAAAGAATGGAGGAGTGGCCCCTGGTTCTGGAAAGACTCAGTGCAAGAGTATAGGGGAATTCCAGAACAGGGAAGTCGGAAGGGATAAATGGAGGAACAGGAGAAGGGAAGAGGGCTTATGGGAATTGCGGGGAGTGGGAACCTAGAAAATGGGAAATCATTTGAAATGTAAATAAAAAAATATATCAATAAAAAATAATAAAATTTAAAAAAAAGACTAAACAAAGAATATAGAAAATAAAAAAAAAAGAAAGAACTTTTGCTGCTTTTCCAGGAGACATGAATTTAGTACTCATGGTGGTTCAGTCATCTCAATTCTAATAAAAGAATCTAAATCCCTAATTCTGACTCATAAATGGCAATCACATGCACCCATATCCACACCAACAAACATACACACACACACACACACACAGAGAGAGAGAGAGAGAGAGAGAGAGAGAGAGAGAGAGAGACTTCACATACATGCTTTCAGTCAAAATGATCAGACACATAAATAAAGTAAAGCAAATGTAAAATAAATACACGTTATGAAGAAAAAAAAGACAATTATCTGCTTTATTAATACTGTCCAAATGGGAATTTTCTATTTTAAGGTTTCCAAAGTCCAAAGATTGATGGACTCTTGCTCACTCATATCACAACTTAGTGAGCAAATGGGGCCTGGGAACTTTGTGCTACCTGTCTTCATCCCTGCCTCTATTTCCCCACATTTCAAAGAGAATACTATGTTGATATGTGCTTTCCTTGTGCTTGTATCCCTTTCTTTTTAAGGACACTTAGTAAAACTCGCTTTCTTCTTAGCATTAGTGAAAATATGTAATTTCTTTTATTTTTTCTACTAAACAAGTGATCATTGAGTGGAGAGTTGTGCATTTCTATGAATATGTAAGGTTTTCATTAAGGTTGTATTTCAACTTCAAACCATTGTGATCTAGTAAGATGCATGAGGGCATTTTAATATTCTTTTATATGTTTGAAACTTTCTCTGTGATGAATTATTTGGTCAAATTTAGAGAAGGTTCAGTGAAGTGATAAGAAGAAAATATATTTTTGTGTTTAAAATAAATATTTTATACATATCTGTTAGGTTCATTTGACTCATAAGTTGTATTAGTTTTGTTTTTATTTAATTTCTGTCTTGATGACCTGTCCATTGGCGAGAATGTAGTGTTAAAGTCTCCTGATATTAATGTATGTGGTTAGATGTATAATTTAATACTAAGCAATACTTCTTTTACACATGTGGATGCCCTTGAATTTGGAGCATAGATGTTCATAACTGAGATGTTGTCTATGTTGTTTTTTTTTTCATTTTATGAGGATAAAGTTTCCTTCCTGTCTATTCTGACTGCTTTTTATTGCAAGACTATTTTATTAGATATGAGAATAGCTGCTCCAGATTGTTTCTTGGGTTTGATTGCTTCAATAACCTTTCCCATGTCCATTGTACTGAGATAGTGACTACCTTCATTTCTGTGATAATTTTCTTTAACACACAAAAATGATGGGTTCTGTTTACACATCCATTCTGTTAGTGTCTTTTTATTAGAGAATGGATTCCACTTTTGATGTGTGATATTAATGAACAATGGCTGTTAATTCCTGTTATTTTGATGTTGATGGTATTTGTGTTTATGGGGGCTGTAGATATGTTGGTCAGTGTGGATGTGTTTGTGTGTTTGTACTATACTATTGGTATTAATGATGGGAACATATTTATTACCTGTGGGTTTTATTTCTTGTTTTGTTTTTTATTTTGAGTGTAGTTACTCATTGGTGTGACTTTTCCTTCTATTATCCCTTGTAGGACTTGGCTAATGGACAGGTATTGTTTAAATTTAGCATTGTCAGGGAATATCTTGGTTACTCCATCTATGTTAATTGTGTGTTTTGCTGGTTGTAGTAGTTTGGACTGACATCTGTGATCGTTTAGGATCTGCAAGTCCTCTACCCATACCCTTCTTAGTTTTAGAGTTGCACTTGAGAAATTGGGTGCAATTATAATATGTGGGCCTTCATTATTTACTTGGCAATTTTTTCTAACAGCATTTAAAATGTTTTCTTTGTTATGCATCATTAATGTTTTGATTGTTAACTGGCAGAAAGATATTCTCTTCCAGTGCAATTTAGTCAGTGTTCCGTCAAGTCCTTGTACTTTTATAAAAATTTCTGCTACAGTTTTGTTGAAAATGTTTACTCAGCCTTTGACCTGGTAGTGGTTTCTTCTATTAATATTATTATTAGGATTTGTACATACATAATGTCCAAAATTATCTGGATGTTTACTGTCATGATATTTTTAGGTTTTTCATTATCTTTGACCAATATATCAATTTCTTATAATATATCTTCTACACCTGAGATTCTCTCTTCTATTACCTGTATTCGGTTGGTGATACTTTAGCTTGTAGTTCCTACTCTCTTTTTCTATGCTTTCCAACTCCAGGATTGCCTGGATTACTGTTTGCCTTATTTCTCTTATTTACAATTTTAAATATTAGACAGGTTTATTCATATCATTCACCTCTTTTGTTGTATTTCTTGTATTTTTATACTTATTTGTGTCATTTTTAATGCCTCTACCTGTTGGAGTTTATTTCCCTCTTCTGAAAATGAAACATTTTCTTTGATCATTAGCTTGTCTCAAGCCTGTTTTTCTCTTCCAAGTAAAAAGTATGTACTTGCAATATATGAGAGCTCATGGTAAATTTTTTAACCTATACAGTCCTCAGTATTCTATATAATGGTACAGATATAATTGTTAATTCTAACTTTATTATACCTTTCTGCCAAAATAATTTAACCAATCTTCTTAAACTTTCTATTAACTACTCTACGTTTGTAAAAATTCTTAAATCAAATCAGGAATTCTATAACATTGTTTATTCATCTAAACTATATTACTGTGTGCCAGTTCATCCTCATCTGGATCTGCTGGAAAATTGCCCAGTAAAGTTGGCTATTACATGCCATCCCTAGTGTGGGTATGATGGGAAGAGAGTGACATGGTTGCTGCCTCTAGGAGAGGGCCCTGATATGAGATTCTGTGAGATGTCTAGCCAGGTTGTGCTCTAGTGTGGACATAGAGACATGGTTCCTTTCCCTGGAACAGTGCTCTGGTGTGAACCTCCACAAATGTCCATGCCTGTCATGATAATAAAGCTTGTTTGTGTAATAATGTACATATTACATATACCTCTGAGGAATTTTCTCTCCATTAATGTTAATGACTCCATGATAGCCTGAGACCAAGAGTGTAAATTGTGGCTAATGTCTCTGCAAAATGGAAAGTACTGGGACCGTAGGAAAACCCTTAATGTTATAGAGAAGATCTACAAATACATTGCGTACATACATACACATATATATAGTCTTGATTATGCAAAATATAAGGATGCAATATGAATAATAAAGGGTTTCATAAATCCTAAGTGAACAAATCTTATACTGAGCCATCTGGTCAGAACGATACAAACACTGGAATATTTTTTAATTCAAGATCAGTCTAAAACAAAGATAGGTTGGGTTGAGGTATGGTAGAAATATTAATTTAGGGGAGTGTCCCATGGTACTAGTTCATTGTCAATGCTTAACAAAGGCCAACAGATCTCTGTATACTTTTGCAATATTAAGAAACAATGTGTGCATCTGTCTCTTAACAATTATAGTGCTTGGGTCTTGGAATGTGGATCCATAAGATAATCTAAAGGAAACATGGAGTAAATGTCTGGATTTATAGGTAAAATAAATGTCTGGAACTGTGTTTTTCAGGAGAAGAGATATCCTGAGAAGCTTTAGAAAAAAAGCAGAGAGAATTGCCTGGAGAACTGCCAGACAGAAACATAACCACAGATATAAAAATTCACACAAGGATACATGCTCCACTATGTTCATAGTAGCCCTATTTATAATAGCCACAAGCAGGAAAGAACCCAGTGCAGGAATGGATACAGATAATGTGGTATATATACACAATGGAGTAATATTTAGTCATTAAAAGTAATGAATTCATGAAATTTTTTGATAAATAGATGGAACTGGAGAACATCATCCTAAGTTAGGTAACCTAGTCTCCAAAAAACATTCATGGTACACACTCACTGATAAATGAATATTAACCTAGAATCTTGGAATATCCAAGACACAATTCACATATCAAATGATGCCCAAGAAGAAGGAAGGAGTGGCCCATGGTCCTGGAAAGGCTCAGTGCAGCAGTGTAGGGGAATACAAGGACAGGGAAGTGGAAAGGAGTGGATTGGGGAACAGTGGGAGGGAAGATGGCTTATGGGACTTTCGGGGAGGGGGAATGCAAGAAAGGGAAAATCACTTGAAATATATATATGACAGGGTTTCTCTCTATAGCCTTGGCTGCAGACCAGGCTGTCCTTCAACTCAGAAATCTGCCTGCCTCTGCCTCCCAAGTGCTGGGGTTAAAGATGTGGGCTACCACTGCCTAGAAAATCACTTGAAATGTAAAGAATATATCGAATAATATAAAAGAAAAAAAAGGACAAAAAGTGCACACATAGACACACACACACATACACACATCACATCACATCACAAGCAAGCAGGACATGGATAGAGAAATCTATTAGAATAGCAAGCAATGTATTGACAGAGAGATCTTTTAGAATACCAAGCAGCAGATTATAGAGAAATCTCCAGAGCAAATACAGAACATGCAGCGAAACAGACTGGAAAAGCTGTATCATGCAGAACACAGGTTTTCAGATTGGATCCATGATTTTACTTAGAGTTATTCTTTTCACTGCTCCCACACGTCCCTTTTCTCAGAAACCCTCTTCATTCAGAAGCTGGACCTTAGCAGTTACGTAGGAAGTAATTACACCAGGTTATAGGAAATGAGGGTATTTCCATACCCAATCAAACCATGCCAGATATATGAAGAATATAGCAATGAAAAACAAGAGAAAGGACATCAGTAGCAAGAAGCAATACTGGGAAGAAACCGCTTGGGTTTTGGTTCTCCATAATACAATCATTTCTGCTCTGTAATACAATGGGCCCTGTCCTGGATACTCACTTGTCTACTGCAGCTCTCCTTGCCTGGGGCTCTTTGGTAAATATAGGGTTATGGTATCCCATCCACTCTGCCACAGGGCTCAGGCCACTGGTGAAGGAAGGACCCAGGATTTTAACTCTGCTTAACCCACACTGGTGCAAGAGTGGTGTGGTATTATAGGGAAAAGACAGGTCACTGCTCCAGGGATGGAGGAGCACAGAATGAGCTTGATGGGAGTCCTCAGGCCTGTAGGGAAGCCAGGGTCATCTGGTTCTCAGCCTCCTGGACATCCAAGCCCCACTGGATTCTGCAAAAGAATCCAAAAACTTGAGAACAGAGTTGGGGCCCTTGGACTAGATTTAGCCTGGAGGCTGAAGGAAAATGAGGAAGTGCTCTAGCTAAGTGCTATAGGGAGGAGAGAGTCCTTGGCTCGTTCAATGGGCAGCTTGCTTAGTGGTCATGGCTGGGATCACTGACAGGCTTTCCACTGGAGATTAGGCTGCCAAATCTTTAGGAGAAAGCCTCTCCATTGTTCCCCATGACAGATCCTGATAAAAAGAGTTGGTCCATGATTTTAAGACATTTATTGCCAAGGTAGAGAGTGGCAATGAGTAAAACAGTACCCCACGTTCTCACTGTGGGCCTGAGGTTAAATAACTTTTGTAGGGTGGAGTGCCAGGGAAGGGGAGTTTATTGGCTAAGTCTCCAGGTCCTTAGGTACCACATTAAAATGGAGATCTGTGTTGAGGCTCTGTGACACGTGGTCATGACCTCTGCGTGTGGAGGGGGGGTGGGGCATTGCTCTCATCTTTCTGATGGCCACAAACCTATGGAGAGCTGTGGCCTTGTGCCAGGAACCTGGTGTCCAGTAGTGTGACAAAATGCCCACTGTTCCTGCAGGGTCACCATAGTTTCAAGAATGTGCTCCACCAGGGAACAGGCTGCCTTTCGAAGTCCTACAAGTAAACACTAATTTTGCATAAATTTTATAAATACAATTGCTACATCTAAATTAACAATTCACAATTTTTGTAATGATTAGGAACTATATAACAGTGAGATGCCATTTAGTTGCCTTGACTTACATAAGATATTCCAACTTGTCAAAGAAAGCCTTCATGGACAGACAGGGTATGTTAGATATATGTTTGATGCAGTAACTCCACATCAGATGAAACTAATCTCATGGTCAAGGAGTACACTTTGTCACAGTAGGAATAGCATGGTGGGAATAGCTCTAAACTGTGGTTACTGGAGGATGAGGTTGCTTGCTCATAATTCAGTTGACCAGAAAACATAGGAATTGCATCTGACATACAACCTTTAATAATCTCTCTATCCCCAGAAAACCTAATTCATACAACAAACCACAAAACCTCAGCAATGAGCATTGCAGCTCAGAAACATGTGCTTACACATGGATGGTGGGGTTTATTACACATCAAACAATAATATAGACCAGATGAAACAGAATCTTGAGAATGGAGAATCTTGCCTTGTCAACAGCTTCCATGTACTGAGTCCTGTCAAGTAACCAATGGAGTGTGAGGGAAAAATCTTCCCCAACCAAGCATGCATGGAGAATATGGCATGCCAATATAGACTGAAGACATAGAATGTGAATAAATGTCATATTTAAGTCAGTCGAAAAATCATGAGCCATAAAAAACCTGTGCAATAATAACCATATGTGTGTCCTAACCATTACACTATGGGTGGTATGCAGCAAGAGTAAACATAAGTAATAGAAATTACATTCAAGAGGAAGACAGATATCCACCTAGCAGCCAGCACAGAAGAGGCAGCCTACCCATATAAGACTGGCTATGAAGATAAGTAGATCCTGTCAAGAGACCTCTGGGAGCTGCCTTCTGGTTTCAACTCTGGACTGGGAACATCCTCTGCCACAGTGCACCATCTACAAGTAGCTCAGGAAGTTGCTACACCCTGCAATACACCCAGCTGTGCAGAGGAGACAGCCATCACAGTCTACATCCAGAGTTGATCAAGGCCACAGAGCTACATACCCAAATATAGCTGTAAGAGAGTGGGTCTTGGCCTCCATCTTTGCTCCTGTGACTGTGTAACAGATTGGTAGTCAGGGTTCACCAGAGTAGAGGATTGCTTGGGACACACTCAACCAGGACTACACCTGCATCCAGGAGCTCAGCAGCACCACAGAAATTTGTGTCAGGGGAAAAGCAGGTCACCCAGGGTTGCTGGGATAGGCCTGCAGGCACATAGGAAGGGCATGTCCCAGCCAGTGACAGCAGGACCAACTAACATCAGAGAAAACCAGAGGGCAAAAAGCAAAAAGTAAGAACATTGCAAACAGTAATCAAGGCAAATGGCATCATCCAAATCCAACTCTGCCACAACAGTAAGTCCTGGATACCCCAACCCACCAGAAAAGCAAGATTTGGATTTAAAATCACAGGTCATAATGCTAATAGAGGGTTTCATAGAAGGCTTCAAGAAGGACATAAACAACTCCCTCAAAAAATACAGGAGAATACAAGTAAACAGGGAGAAGACCTGAAAGAACTACAGGAAAACACAGCAAAACAGGAGAAGGAATTAAACAAAGCCATCCAGGATCAAAAGAAGGAGGTAAAAACAATAATAAAATCACAAAGGGAAGCAACCCAAGACCTGGAAAACATAAGAAAGAAGTCAGGAGTCATGGATACAAGCATCAACAACAGAATACAAGTGATAGAAGAAAGAATCTCAGATGTAGAAGATACCATGGAAAGCATTGATATGACAGTCAAAGAAAATGAAAAATGCAAAAAAAAGCTCTTGACCCAAAATACCCATGGAATCCAGGACAAAATGAGAAAACCAAACCTAAGGATAATAGGTATAGAAGAGAATGAAGATTTACAACTTAATGGTCCAGGCATTCTCTTCAACAAAATTATAGAAGAAAGTTTCCCTAACCAAAAGAAAGATATGCACATGAACATACAAGAAGCCTACAGAACTCCAAACAGACTGGATCAGAACAGAAATACCTCCTGTCACATAGTAATTAAAACACCAAATGTAATAAACAAAGAAAGAATATTAAAAGCAGTGAGGGGGAAAGAAGTCAGGTAACATAGAAAGGTAGACCTATCAGAATTTCACCAGACTTCTTAACAGAGACTTTGAAAGCCAAAAGAGCCTGGGCAGATGCCATGCAGACGCTAAGGGAACACAAATGCCAACGCAGACTGCTATTTCCAGCAAATTTCTCAAGTACCACAGATAGAGAAACCAATGTATTTCATGACAAAAAATTTATACAATATCTTTCCACAAAGACAGACCTTTAAAGGATAATGAATGGAAAACACCTACAAAAGGAGGGAAGCTACACTAGAAAAAGGAAGAAATTAATCTTCTTTCAACAAACCCAAAAGAAGATAACCACACAAACATAAGAATTACATCAAAAAGCAGGAAGCAACAGTCACTATTCCTTAACATTTCTTAGCATCAATGGACTCAATTCCCCAATAAAAAGACATAGACTAACTGACTGGATTAGTAAACAACACTCAACATTTTTCTGCATACAGGAAACCCATCTTAGTGTCAAACACAAACACTACCTCATGGTAAAAGGCTGGAAAACAGTTTTCCAAGCAAATGGTCCCAGAAAACAAGCTGGAGTAGCCATTCTAATATCCAACAAAATAGACCGTCAACAAAAGTCATCAAAAAAGACACAGAAGGACATTTTATACTCATCAAAGGAAAAATCTACCAGGAAGAACTCTCAATTTTGAACACCTATGCCCCCAATACAAGGGCACCCTCATTCGTAAAGGAAATTTTACTATAGCTTAAAGCACACAATGAACTCCACACAATAATTGTGGGTGACTTCAACATCCCACTCTCCTCAATGGACAGATCATGGAAACACAAACTAAACAAAGACACAGTGAAACTAACAGAAGTTTTGGACCAAATGAATTTCATAGATACTTATAGAACATTTCATCCTAAATCAAAAGAACATACCTCAAGGTACCTTCTCCAAAACTGACCATATAACTGGCCACAAAACAAACCTCAACAGATATAAGAAGATAGAACTAATTCCATGCCTCCTATCAGATCACAATGGAGTAAGGGTCATCTTCAATAGCAGCAAAAACGATAGAAAGCCCACATACACATGGAATATGAACAATGCTCTACTCAATGATACCTTGGTCAAGGAAGAAATAAGGAAAGAAATCAAAACCTTTTTAGAATTTAATGAAAATGAAGGCCACAACATACCCAAATTTATGGGACACAAGAAAATCAATGCTAAGAGGAAAAGTCATAGTTCTGACTGCCTACTGGAGTAGGCTGGAGAGAGAATACACTAGCAGCTTAACAGCACACCTGAAAGCTTTATAACAGAATGAAGCTAATACACCCAAAAGGAGTAGAAGGCAGGAAATCATCAAACTCAGGGCTGAAATCAAACAGTTTATCATGCCAAAAAGAGGGAAAGAGGTAAGGTATGTAGTCATGGTCACATTGGAGTCAGGACAGCTAACAAAAGGCAAGGTAAGGTTATTTGGCAGTATCACAGGAGAATCTGTAAGTGACAGTTCTGAGTCAATTCCTGGGGGTACACATAACCAACAATCTTTAAAGCAACCAGGCCTAGTGACATTAAGGAGCTGGTATGCTGAAGGCAGGGTTTGAAACAACAGGCGAAATGACAAGTTAGTGCCATTAATGAGGGGTGCTGTCAAAGAATCAAGGACCTCAGAGGAGGGTTTAATTATCTCCCCTACTTTTCAATTATCTACAGGTTGGGAAATTGAGATATACTTTCTCTGAATATGGATGGTACTTACTGGGGAACTGGGCTGATTTTTATGATAGAGCTTACCAACAATTTCTATCTCCCACCTGGAATCCCATGGGTCTTGTATGTAGAAGAAAATTGTCTTGCGGTGTTGATAGAAGAAATGATCGACCCATGATCCTAGCATATGTATGTGACAAGACCAATATGGGCAGCCCCCATATTCGTCTGGCAATTTTTTTTACAATAATCTTTTGTCTGGTCAAAGAGAAAGCAAGTATAGAAATCATAATACATAGATGGGATAAAAGATACAGGGATGATCGCAATTTGAATTGGTACCTGACATCTGTCTGTGGAGCAGTTTCCTGACCCTATTTGGAAAGACTATTTTCTGTGGGGGTTTCTCGAACCTTGAATCTCCAGATGTAAGAACTGCCCTGGATGTCAACAAAGAACAGCTGAAGTAGGACAAGAAACCCATGTCTAAACCAATGAGGTTGAGCTTGGCTGCTGGAGTGGAGTCTCATGTTTTGGAATTGGGAACAAGGTGGATGGTCTTGATGCCCTCCAGAGCTTAATAGAGCATGGTCATCCAAGCATCTGAAAAATATACGAAGAATGACCTTCAGTTCAAGGAAATTTATAGTGAAATTAGGCTAACCTTTGATTCGTGAGACATTATCTAAAAAAAATTGTATCTTTATTAAAATTATGAAACAAATTTCAAAATGTGTAGTTCTATTCAAATAGGATAAACAAATTTAATCAATAACATAGCTACCATATTAAAAGTGTATACTATATGACTAAAAAACATACATATTTGATCCAAAACAGAAAGCATCACAAGGAGATAGGCAGAGGAATATTGACAGAATAAAAAAGGACACTTAAAATATTTTTAGTGCTTTATCTCTAATATATTATGGAGATATTTTAGGCTGGTCCTGTCCTTTAAGCACTATTTGGATGGGCATCTTTTTAATTGTGTTATTGTCAGGAGCCATAATGGGACAAGCTAATATACTAGCAGATGAACTCCATGAAATGCCTGCTTCTGAATATTATAATCTGTGACAGGTGAGCCCCCATTCAGCAAGGCTGTGGGGGACTAATTTTAGGAATGTTTCCTGCTATTTATATGCTTTTCTGTTATTATTATACTTTTATAGTAATCAATAAGTAATAGCATGCCCCTTTGGAACAGATCTCTGTACATCCACGAAGTCTTATAATGATGCTATGTAGACAAATAGAGACTTTAGTTTTAATGATCATCCTATAAGAATTCCTAAAATTGTATTTATGATTACTAAGCTCTTTTATAATGGGACTGATATTAGGTCCTTTTCTATGGTCAAACTGCTATGAGAACTCTGCCAGTCTCCCAAGTGTCACAATTAATTGCTGATAGATGGCAACCAGACTTTCTCCTACTGAGAGCACATTCCAAAGATTGTAAAACAATAAACCAAAGATCATAAAAAGGGAATTAATGATTTATAACAGGTGCTAGGACAGAAGATAAAATATTTACTAGGTTTATCTATACAGAACTTCACTTATAATTTATTTATGGTTTTAAACTTTCTACAAACCTGTAGAGAAGACAAGTGATAGATTTTACTATCTAGATAATTACTTCTAATGAATATGTATGTAAACATTCTCTGCTGTAAACTTCTATTTCAATTTATGATTTGATTTTTGTGTGAACCTGTGATGAACTTTGTAATATGTGATCATGCATTCTGAAAGATATATAAGTACTGAAGACAAAAGAGAAAGGGCACTACTACTACTACTACTACTACTACTACTACTACTACTACTACTACTTTTCTCTTTCTCTCTCTTTTCTCTCATGTGCACCTTTTTTCTCCTCCTCTCTCTCTCCTGCTCTCTCTCACTTTTTACCTTTCTTCAATTAGAAGAACTTTTCCCTTTCCTCGCTTAGGATCTTTCCACTTTTCCCTCTTAGATAGCTTTATATAGGAAACTTTTTACAACTTAATAATAAACACGTTAACCACTGCTTTAAGCATCCTATTTTTCTCCCTACAAAGACTTCTGACTAGGAAGCTGAAAGTTAGATCCCAGCAGATCCTGCTGAGATAGAACAAAGACCAATCCTCTGCTGTTAGGATACAGGTGTTAATCATCTAAGCCAGCAGTCTTTCACCCTCAGAAAGAGCAAGAAAATTCTAGAATATTTTAGAAGTTATCATCAGAATTTTAGTGCAGTTAGAAAGCCCCAAGACTCTCAGACCTCAAAGCCATCATCACCAGAGTCCTACTTCGTGCCTCCACAACTACCTTCGCTGGGTCAGGAGGTACCTGGCCCCCAGCATGTTATGAAATTTTTCTCATGTAACTTTATTAAATACATTCTAAGTGTCTATTGTGTCATACATTTTTTCTTCTTCTATTACAAGGGTCCAAAGTTTGTGGGGTTTATTTTCTGTATGTTTATTCGTTTATATGCACTGTGGCTAAACAGCTCATTTTCTGACTGTTTCTTTTTTTAAGTTAGATTGAATTCTTCTATTTCATCTCCTTGCCTTACATACAGTTTTCCATGTAAAGGAGGATCTCCACCGCAGTTTATATTTGGTGTATTAGATTTTTCATTCCCAGCATTATTGTAGTTTGAATTTGGGTTTTTGAATTTATTGTTTTATTTATTTACCTTTCAAATGTCATTCACCTTCCTGTTCTCCACTTTGCGTCTATGAAGGCACTCCCCCAACAATGTACTCTCTCTTGCCTCACCCTTCTAGCATATCCCTTAGCTGGGTCAATAATCCTTCAGTGGACCAAGCACCTCCCCTCCCATTGATGCTAGATAAGGCAATACATTGATTGCTACATATGTAGCTGGAGCTATGGATCCACCCATGTATATAATTTGTTTGGTAGTTTAGTCCCTAGGAACTCTGAGTGATCTGGTTAGTTAATATTGTTGTTCTTCCTATCGGGTTGCAATATCCTTGAGCTCCTTCAGTCCTTCCCTTAACTCTTCCATGGTGTGTGCTGACTCACTCCAATGTTTGGCTGTATCTGTGTCTATATTAGACAGGTGCTAAAAGAGCCTCTCAAAGAACAGCCATACTAGGCTCCTGACTGCAAGTATTTCTTGACATCAGCAATAGTGTCAGGATTCATGTCTGTGTATGGGATAGATCCCAAGGTGGTATGGTCTCTGGGTGACTATTCCTTCATTCTCTACTGCATTTTGTCCCTGTGTTTCCTTTAGACAGGAACAATTTTGAGTTAAAATTTTTGAAAGTGTCCATGGCCTCATCCCTCAACAGGGGGCATGCTTATCTACTGGAGTTAGCCTTTTCAGGTTTTGTCTCCTCTCCTCTATAAGGTATTTTAGCTAATGCCATCCCCATTGACTCCTGGGAGCCTCTCACTGGTGTCTGGGACTTTCTAGTGACCCCCCCAAGCTCCCCATCCTCACTGCTACTTATTTCTATTCATTCTCATGGCCCTCTACACTTCTCTTCTGTCTTATCCCATGCCTGACCTTATCCTCAATTTTTCCTCCCAGATCCCTTGCTCTCTACCACTCATGATTTTTTTGTACCCTCTTATAAGTTGGATTGAAGCATCCACATTTTGGTCTTTCTTTTTGCTGTTTCATACGGTCTGTGAGTTTTAAAGTGCGTGAATATCCACTTGTCAGTGGAAAAGAGTTCAGTCTAATATCCAATTATCAGGCAGTATATTCCATGAATATTCTTTAGAGTCAGGTTTAGGTCCCTGAGGATGACATTTTCTAGTTCCACCTATTTGGTGCAACAATAGTGAAGTCATCATTTTTAATAGCAGTGCTGTATTCCATTGTGTAAATGAACCATGTTCGGTATCCATTCTTACATTTAGGGATATCTAGGTTGTTTCTACCTTCTGCCTATTATAAACAAGGCTGCTATGAACATAGAGCATGTGCCCTAGTTATCTGTTGGAGCATATTTTGGCTATATACTGAATAATGGTAAAATTGGGTCTTCAGGTAGAACTAGAGTTCTACCTGAAGTTCAGGTAGAGTTCATTATATATTTTGGATATTATCACTCTACCAGATGTAGGGTTGGTAAAAATCTATCTCAATATGTAAGTTGCCATATTGTCTTATTGACAGTGTTCTTTCCCTTACAGAATCTTTTCAGCTTTTCAATTTTATAAGAACCTTCCAGGATGTCTGCCATAACCCAGCTAACATGTAATAACACCCCCCCCACACACACACACATTCCAATACCTGGTGCACAGGAAATAGAGGATGCAGGACCTATCTACCCTGCTGTAGTCTTCAACTATGCAGGGGGTAGACTGGGTGCTCCAGCCCACCCTCTCTCCAACTTCCCCCAGAGACTAGGATTCTAGATTGTCCATAATAACCAGGTTCACAGAGCATGTACTCCAGACCCCCTGCCATACCCAGAGGCAACCTGAAACAAGAAGTTCCATCATAACCAGGCACACAGGGGTGATAGTCTCCAGTCACAGTCAGTAAGCCCAGTTAATACTAGAGATAAGCAGATAGCAAGAAGCAAGTTCAAAATATAAGCGACAGAAACCAATGCCATTTGATACCATCAGAACTCAGTTCTTCAACCACAGTAAACCCCAGGTACTGTATTATACCTGTAATGCAAGATTCTCACATAAAATCCCCATCTCATGAAGATAATAACCTTAAGAAGGACATAAATAACTCACTTAAAAAGTATAGGAGAAAAAAAGTAAACTGGTAAAAGCCTGTAAAGAGGAAGGAAATGCATAAATCCCTAAAATAAATACAGGAACCCAGAATTAAACAAGTAAAGTAGTTGAAAAAATCATTCAGGATCAAAAATAAATATAGAAACAAAAAAATCATGAAGTGAGTGAAACATAGGAATGAGTTCAGGAGTTACAGATGCAAGCACCACTAACAGAATGATAGAAACATAAATAACAGAAAGAGAGAGAAGAAATAATCTCAGGCATAGAAGATACCATACAAGATATTGATACAATAGTAAAGGAAAATACAAACTGGAAAAATTTCCTAACCTAAAACATCAAGGAAAATTGGGACACAATGAAAAGAATAAAGAGAATAATAGGAATAGAAGAGGTTGAAGATTCCCAATCAAAAGGCCAGAAAAGATCTTCCACAAAATTATAAAAGAAAACTTTGTTAACCAAAAGAGACAGCCATAAACATGGAAAAAGTCTACAGAACATCAGATAGATTGTACCAGAAAAGAAATTCCTCCCATCACATAATCAAAACACAAAAATAAACAGAATAAAGACTATTAAAAATAGTAAGGGAAACAGCCCAAATAACATATAAAGACAGGCCTATGATAACTACATCAGACTTCTCAAGAGAGACCCTAAAAGCCATAAGATCTTAGACAAATGTTATACAGTGTAGCTGCCTGCGGCCACATGCGAACCAGAATACCTGGAAGAGAACTGGGGGTGAGGGGAAGGGGGCAAAAGAGAAATTGAGTCGAGGCGACAGTTGCCGGTCAAGACTGACTTTAATATTATTTTGCCAAGATATATAGTCTTTAGGAAACAACCCTGCCCCCCAACATCAAAGGGCAGGCCTAGAACTCCTTGGCTCCATTTTCTCAGTGGGTTGCCTGCTTCCAGTCTGGCGGGTCTCTGCTGGCTTCCAGGTGAGACTGCCCTGAGGCAGTCTTGGTCGTCAAGGTGAAAGTGACATATTGTTCCAAAGAACAAGGGCCAGAGATAACACCAGCGGAAGAGTGGGGGCTGCCAGCCAGCTCAATGTTGTGGGTGAAGGGACAATTCCCCCTTAATTATTAATTTTTAACAACTCAGTGGATATAAATATATTCGTCCAATGGACGACGGGCCTTTACCAGTGAGAGAAAACAGAGGTCCGTCCTCCTTAAACATTAAATGACATCTTTTTCAGGGGAGGGGATATAGACTGCCTTAATAATTTAAGGACAGTCTCTTAATGTCAACCCCTATGCAGCCGGACGTGCTTTTTAGGGAAATTCGGAGACAGGAATTTTTTCCTATTCCCTTGCAGTGCCTTGCCTCGCACCTCAAACTGATGCCCATGTTTGTTATATTAACAAACATGCATAGTTCCGAATACTATGCAGCCTCATTTTTGAAGATCCACTGGTAAAGTAAATGCTCTGCGGATACGAGCTGGCTAGCTGGCTTTTATAACCACCCATCCTCATACTAGCGGCCATTACTGGAGAGGCTGATCTTCTGAGTGTTGAATCTGAGAGATACCTGCTTGAAATACAAAAGGAGATTAAGAGAAAAAACCTGTTTGGACAGTATTGGAAGGCCCAAGACGTTTAATTTGATTGCAAATTTGTGACTTCAGGCAAGAGGCCTGGCTAGCAACTTAACTGCAAGAACACAAAGGAACCTTTCTTCCCAAGTAAGTGAGAAGCGGCTTAGGGAATGCGTTTGTGAATTAATTTTACTTACCAGCAGCTTTAGGGTGTGCTTACCTGTCTCACCAATCTCTCTGGCAGCCAACGTGCCCCATCTTCTCCTTGAGAAAAAATACATACGGACCCTCTCCGCCAGATTAAAACGGGGTCTGGACCATTCTATGTATTAGTTAAAGGGTTCTGCCACTTAACCATGGTGTAGGAATTGGAAGTAACTGGGTGCCAATGTCGGTCTGCTGCAGACTGAACTTTAGCATCAGTTTGCAGAAAATTCAAAACAAATAAGACAAAGGCAAGATGTGCTTTGGGAGACCTGGGGTGGGGGGTATAGATTCCCCTTCTTTGTTTTAAGAAGCCAGTTTTTATGGGTGCAGTGAGCATGCTCTATGATTCCTTGACCCATTGGGTTATAAGGAATTCCAGTTTTATGTTTAATATTAAATTCTTTACAAAATGAGATAAAGTTCTTAACAGAATAGGCTGATCCATTGTCCGTCTTAATGACCTTGAGTAATCCCATGGTATTAAAGGCTTGTAAACAATGATCGATTACATTTTTAGAGGCTTCTCCCGAATGCAGGGAGGCAAAAAGGAGTCCTGAGCACGTATTAATGCAAACATGTATAAATTTTAATTTTCCATATTCTGCATAGTGCGTTACATCCATTTGCTAAATTTCATTGGGCATAAGGCCACGTGGATTAACCCCTAAGTGGGGCACTGGTGCTAAAGACAATTAGGGCATTGTTTTACAATCATTCTTGCTTGCTCCTTTGTGATCTTATGATGGAGTCTTAATGTATGGCTAGAAAGATGAAATTTATCATGATCACGTCTAGCCATTTCTACAGGTTCTAAAACTAAAGCCTCTCCTATGAGAACCTTGTCAATGCACTCATTACCCTGAGCCAAATGTCCAGAAAGACCTGAGTGAGCTTGTATATGGCCAATATAAAAGGGATTTTTCTTAGCAAGAATGATACTTTGCAATTGTGAAAACAAGGATCCAGCTGGCGTATTAAAATTAAATGTGCCACAGGTTTCTAATTGTGGTATAGAAAATGCAATGTATGCACTGTCAGTAAAGAGATTAAAAGTACTATCTATAGACTGAAAGACACACAACACCGCTGTCAGTTCTGATAACTGAGCAGAAAGCCCAGGGGTCTCTATAACAAACTGTTGATTATTAATAAGGTATCCAGCTCTTCCTTTGGAAGAGCCGTCTGTGAAAATTAAGAGAGCATTATGCAATGGCTATAAAGATGTCATTTTAGGAAATACAACCTCATGCATATTTAAAAACTTTATCAATTTGTCTTAAGGATAATGGTTATCTATAGTCCCTTCAAAGCCTATTTGAGCAAGCTACCAATCTGTGCTATGTTGTTTTAACCAAGAATCTTGATCTGCATTATAAGGCTGAATAATAACATCTGGTTCTTTGCCAAAATAAGTTAGTGCCTGCTTTCTTCCAAGCACAATTTCTTGGGCTAATGTCTCATAATATGGCAAGATATTACGCCTTGAAGACACCCTCAAATGAATCCACATCAGAGGAGTCTTTTGCCATAATAAACCTGTAGGCAAATGAGTCGTATTAAAAATTAGCAGATGCAAAGATAAAGAATAATCTATATAGGTAACAAATTGATTTTTCAATAGCTTTCTCCACTATCTGTAAAGCCAAAAGTCCTTCTGAAGTTAATAATCAACAGGATGAAGGATCAGTATTCCCCTTTAGAATACGAAATAAAGGTCATAATTCTCCTGTAGTAAGCTTTAAATATGGCTGAAGCCAGTTAATGTCACCCAATAACTTCTGAAAATCGTTTAAAGTTTTTAAATTGTCCCTGCAAATAATAATCTTCTGGGAAAAAATAGCTTGATCTGTAAGACTGAAACCCAGATAATTATACGGATCCTGGGTTTGTACCTTTTCTAGAGCTATTTGCAATCCTTTAGCGGCTAAAGCTTTCTGTTAATCTTTAAAACATAAAAGCAAAATCTGAGGATTTTTTCCTGCAACCAGATTTATCTGTGATGAAAGGTCTCTCCCCCAAACTTAGGACAGTTTTCTGGGGAGCAAACTGATTGCCCGCTTATAGCACCCCTATTATCAGGGCAATCACTTTTAAAATAACCCAGACTGCCACATTTAAAACAACTTTTATTTCCTTGTCTCTGCGAAAGTATTCCCTGGATGGTGGTTACCTGCAATGCTGCGGCCATTGCTAGACCCTGATTATATGAGGGGCCAATTTCAGAACAGAGACGAATATAACCAGCCAAGTCTGTCTTCCCCCTATGAGGTCTGATGGCCTCCCGGCAGGCCGCATTAGCATTTTCATAGGCTAGCTGAGTAACCAACGGATTTTCTGCCTGAGAATTTCCAAAAATTCTATTAGCTGTTTTTAACAATCTATCCACAAAATCCTGAAAAAGCTCATCAGGAGCCTGTTTGACACCTGTTAAGTTTCCACTAAGATCTCCCTTTGATGGTAAAAGATTCCAAGCATGGCAGGCAGCCATCACAATCTGCACATACACTGCGATGGGAAACCCAATCTGATTAGTATTTCCTTCATAAACACCTTCTCCCAGTAATATATGAGCATTCCATTATGGATGCCCTGCCTGAGTATTTGTGATGGCAGTTCTTTTGCTAGCCTCATGCCATTCAGAACTTCAAAGCAAGAAATCTCCTCCTGACAATGTAGCCTTATACAAGGTTCTCCAATCCTGTGGAGTTAAATTTGACTCTATCACAGTATCCAATAAAGCTTGTGTAAAGGGGCTGTAGGGCCATAATGAGCTACAGCTACCTTTAATTCTTTTGTCACTTTAAATTCCAAAGTCTGATATTATCTAATCACATTTTCCTGGTATACAGAGTGGCCATTGCCAGCCCAGGGCACCATACCCAGGAACACTATCAATCACCATAAATGGAGAAACCAGGATAGTCCATGACAAAACCAAATTAAACTATTTATTTCCCCTTATCTATCTTCACTGAGGGTAATTGAAGGATTAGCCCAACACAACGAGGATAACTACACCCAAAGGAAAAAAAAAGATTAATCATATCACACACACACACACACACACAAAACAGAACCACACAAACATAATACCACCCAAAAAAAAAAAAAAAAACAAAAATTGCAGGAATCAATAATCATTGAACTTTGATATCTCTCAACATCAATAGTTCTAGTTTTTAAAATGTCTACCCACCTCAATCAGTGAGGACAAGTCTACAGATTGCAGGAAATAAAAGAACTGCGTGGGGTATTAAGGAGCATCCTAGCACTGCAAAAACAAAACAAAACAAAACAAAACAAAAACAAAAATACACTTCTTGTTTTATTTTGAAAGCAAGGAAATCATAAATGATGTTTGAACTTAAATAAGTAGCACAGTGTGTGGGTACTGGTGGAGTTATTCATTACTATATATGGACATGTGAAAAGAGCCATGAATATTCCTGCCAGGCCTCTCTCTTTCCCACAAAATAATATGGACCTTTCAGAGAATTCTTTCATATCCTGGCCTTAAATTGTATTCACTTAACAGAATTCACGAAAATATTTCTTTTTTTTTAATTTATTGATATATTTATTTACATTTCAAATGATTTCCCCTTTTCTGGGCCCCCACTCCCCGAAAGTCCCATCAGTCCCCTTCCCTCCCCCTGTTTTCCCAACCAACCCTTACCACTTCCCTGTTCTGATTTTGCTCTATAATGCTTCACTGAGTCTTTTCAGAATAAGGGGCCACTGCTCCGTTCTTCTTGTACCTCATTTGATGTGTGGATTATGTTTTGGGTATTCCAGTTTTCTAAGTTAATATCCACTTATTAGTGAGTGCATACCATGATTCACCTTTTGAGTCTGGGTTGATTCACTTAGTATGATGTTCTCTAGCTCCATTCATTTGCCTAAGAATTTCATGAATTCATTGTTTCTAATGGCTGAATAGTACTCCATTGTGTAGATATACCACATATTTTGCATCCACTCTTCTGTTGAGGGATGCCTGGGTTCTTTCCAGCATCTGGCAATTATAAATATGGCTGCTATGAACATAGTAGAGCATGTATCCTTATTACAATTGGGGAATCCTCTGGGTATATGCCCAGGAGTGGTATAGCAGGATCTTCTGGAAGTGAGTTGCCCAGTTTTCGGAGGAACCGCCAGACTGCGTTCCAGACTGGTTGTACAAATTTGCAATCACACCACCAGTGGAGGAGTGTTCCTCTTTCTCCACATCCTCGCCAAAACCTGCTGTTTCCTGAATTTTTAATCTTAGCCAATCTGACTGGTGTAAGGTGAAATCTCAGGGTTGTTTTGATTTGCATTTCCCTAATGACTAATGAAGTTGAGCATTTTTTAAGGTGTTTCTCTGCCATCAGAAGTTCTTCAGGTGAGAATTCTTTGTTTAAATCTGTACCCCATTTTTAATAGGGATGTTTGGTTTTCTGGAGTCTAACTTCTTGAGTTCTTTATATATATATTGGATATTAGCCCTAAGAAGTCAAACTATCATTATTTGCAGATGACATGATAGTCTACCTAAGTGACCCAAAAAACTCCACTAGAGAACTCCTACAGCTGATAAACAACTTCAGCAAAGTAGCAGGTTTTTAAAATCAACTCAAGCAAATCAGTGGCCTTCCTATACTCAAAAGATAAGCAGGCTGAGAAAGAAATTAGGGAAATGACATCCTTCACAATAGCCACAAACAGTATAAAGTACCTTGGGGTGACTCTTACCAAACATGTGAAAGATGTGTATGACAAGAACTTCAAGACTCTGAAGAAGGAAATGGAAGAAGACCTCAAAAAATGGGAAAACCTCCCGTGCTCATGGATCGGCAGGATCAATATAGTTAAAATGGCCATTTTGCCAAAAGCAATATACAGATTCAATGCAATACCCATCAAAATCCCAACTCAATTCTTCACAGAGTTAGAAAGAGCAATTCTCAAATTCATCTGGAATAACAAAAATCCCAGGATAGCTAAAACTATTCTCAGCAACAAAAGAAATCCTGGGGGAATCAGTATCCCTGAACTCAAGCAATACTACAGAGCAATAGTGTTAAAAAACTGCATGGTATTGGTACAGTGACCGGCAGGCAGATCAATGGAACAGGATTGAAGATCCAGAAATGAACCCACACACCTATGGCCACTTGATCCTCAACAAAGGGGCTGAAAACATCCAATGGAAAAAAGATAGCCTTTTCAACAAATGGTGCTGGTTCAACTGGAGGCCAGCATGCAGAAGAATGTGAATTGATCCATCCTTGGGTCCTTATACACAGGTCAAATCCAAATGGATCAAGGACCTCCACATAAAGCCAGACACTCTGAAGCTAATAGAAAAGAAACTGGGGAAGACCCTTGAGGACATCGGTATAGGGAGAAAGTTTCTGAACAGAACACCAATAGCATATGCTCTAAGATCAAGAATTGACAAATGGGACCTCATAAAATTACAAAGTTTCTGTACGGCAAAGGACACCATCAAAAGGACAAATCAGCAACCAACAAATTGGGAAAAGATCTTCACCATGAAAATATTTCTAAAAGGACACCTCATGGAACTAATATTCTGCACTCTGTCTCATCCATATTTCACAGCCCTCATGCCCAGACTATCCCAAGAATCCTTTCTTGTTTTGCAGAATGTCACAGAACAATATGCGGATATATAACTTGAACTAGTTTAGCACACATATGTGTATACATTGGTCAGTTGTTGATAGGTACATAATTATTAATGATACTAAAAGTTAGGACTAGCAAAATACATAATCCACCCAAACTATTGTAACCAATTCATAGGTTACAAATTTTATCTAATTCTTTCTGTACAAAATCTACATAGTATCGCCCGTTATGTAAGAAGTCTCAAATGTTAAAGCAGTCCCTGCCAGAAAACTGTTTACAGCTCATAACATCTATTTTATCAATAAATAAGCAACTGCTACTCAATCTTGAAGGATTATTCCTCTCACTTCACAAAGTTTGTTATTTATCTCTAACAGAATGGTGGCATTAACCTTAGAAGATTTGCTAAAAGCATGCTATTTTTCATATCTCTTTACTTATTCCTTCATTGAGTACAGGGACAAGGAATGCTGCAAAAATAATAATGGTTGTTCTGTCCAACATATGAAAGTTTTCATCATAGTCAGCAGAGAGATCTCCTCTAATGACTTGGCTGTACGGGTAGAAAGGTCACAATAAGACCCAAGTCACAGATTCCTTAAAAATTCTTTTTTTTTTAAGATCAAGATTCTTAATTTTATTGATTAAATTGTTTTTTATTTTTAGTTTTTTTTCATTCGATATATTTTTTATTTATATTTCAAATGATTTCCCCTTTTCTGGGGAAAGTCCCCATAAGCCCCCTTCCTTCCCCCTTTTCTCCCTCCCAACCCTTCCCACTTCCCTGTTCTGGTTTTGCCCTATACTGCTACACTGAGTCTTTCCAGAACAAGGGGCCACTCCTCCGTTCTTCTTGTACCTCATTTGATGTGTGGATTATGTTTTGAGTATTCCAGTTTTCTAGGTTAATATCCACTTATTAGTGAGTGCATACCATGATTGATCTTTTGAGACTGAGTTACCTCACTAAGTATGATGTTCTGAAGCTCCATCCATTTGCCTAATAATTTCATGAATTCATTGTTTCTAATGGCTGAATAGTACAATTATTACAGAGGAATGACCACCAGTATGGAGAAGTTTCCAGCACTCCAGGAACGTTTTTTCTCTTCAGATACAATGATCAGGCACATAATTTCAGTTTATATACAGTCAGTGAGGTCATCTCCTTTCAAATTAAAAGCAAATAACCACTCCTAAGTCCCATTTTATTGCCATGCTGCATGTTATTAATGTTACATGTCTATTGGACGCAAAAAATTTAGTAAAATTCTAAAGTAAAACGGTTTTTCCAATTACCCCCTTCCGTGAAAATAACCATCAAAGCAGAGGTAGCATTAACTAAGAGACTTAGTGTGAATCAGAACCATCATCATGTTATAATTACAAAATTGTGAGCATGTGTTGCAAGTCACAGAAAATTTGTTCAGCTTCCTGAAAAATATTCTTCTAAGGAATCTCACATTTATGTGATTTTTATTCTGTTCTAGGAAACCCTAAAGGTGTTTCTTGCTTCTTAGATGACAGAAACAAAACCATAAATGTATAAATTAACACATAATTTCTCCAAATATAGAGAGGTTAGAGGAAAGCCCCAGATAGAAGTTAGGGATGATATCAGGTCCTTTGAGTTATCAGAATAGCTAAGCTCTAGTATAGAAAGTTAATTAATAAGTAACAATTCAAAATATCATGTTTATAGTACTCTAAATTCTCATGGTAGTTGTGCTCCATTCTCAACACCCCCATTTTTTTGCTCTTGTAAATAACACTTAATGGTTTAGTGTTGTGTGCAACAATATGATGTTGTATAGTATTAAATGTGATAGATTCAATAAGAGAGCCCAAATGTGCTCATTGATTTGAGTGCTTTTTCATAAGGAAGTGATACTACTAGAGAGGGGTTAGGAGGTGTAGCCTTTTAGAAGGAAGTATGTCACTACATGTGGGCTTCTTGGTTTCTTTTTTTTCTTTTTTTTTTATTCGATATATTTTTATTTATATTTCAAATGATTTCCCCTTTTCTAGACCCCCACTTCCCAAAAGTCCCATCAGCCCCCTTCCCTCCCCCTGTTTTCCCACCCAATGCTTCCCACTTCCCTGTTCTGGTTTTGCCCTATACTGCTTCACTGAGTCTTTCCAGAACAAGGGGCCACTCCTCCGTTCTTCTTGTACCTCATTTGATGTGTGGATTATGTTTTTGGTATTCCAGTTTTCTAGGTTAATATCCACTTATTAGTGAGTGCATACTATGATTCATCTTTTGAGTCTGGGTTACCTCACTTAGTATGATGTTCTCCAGCTCCATCCATTTGCCTAAGAATTTCATGAATTCATTGTTTCTAATGGCTGAATAGTACTCCATTGTGTATATATACCACATTTTTTGTATCCATCCACTCTTCTGTTGAGGGATACCTGGGTTCTTTCCACTTCTGGCAATTATAAATAGGGCTGCTATGAATATAGTGGAACATGTATCCTTATTACATGCTGGGGAATCTTCTGGGTATATGCCCAGGAGTGGTATAGCAGGATCTTCTGGAAATGAGGTGTCCAGTTTTCAGAAGAACCACCAGACTGATTTCCAGAGTGGTTGTACCAATTTGCAACCCCACCAGCAGTGGAGGAGTGTTTCTCTTTCTCCACATCCTCGCCAACACCTGCTGTCTCCTGAATTTTTAATCTTAGCCATTCTGACTGGTGTAAGGTGAAATCTCAGGGTTGTTTTGATTGGCATTTCCCTAATGACTAATGAAGTTGAGCATTTTTTAAGATGCTTCTCTGCCATCTGAAGTTCTTCAGGTGAAAATTCTTTATTTAACTCTGTACTCCATTTTTAAATAGGGTTATTTGGTTTTCTGGAGTCTAACTTCTTGAGTTCTTTATATACATATTTGATATTAGCCCTCTATCTGATGTAGGGTTCATGAAGATCTTTTCCCAATTTGTTGGTTGCTGATTTGCCCTTTTGATGGTGTCCTTTGCCTTACGGAAACTTTAGTTAGTCCCCTTGGCTCTTTCTTCCTGCTTCCTTTAGTTCTGCTTGTAGAACTGTTAGCTGCTTCCCTTCCACCATGTATGCCCGTGTGCTGGTGTACTTCCTGCCATGATCTTAATTGAATAAGCCACTGAAACTGTAAACAAGCCTCAATTAAATGTTATCTTTCATAGGAATTGCCACAGCCATGCTATCTCTTCAGAGAAAAAAATTCTGTCTAAAACATATGCTATCAAGTTTTGTATATAATGAAATTGTAAAATTAGTTGGAGACTATGAGACCAGTATTCATTGCTATCATCAGTTTTAGTGATCTTAAGTGTGTTCACAGAGGCAAGGGAAGCCAGAAACTATGACATAACATGAGTAACAAGTTCTCCATGTTCAATCATAGAGATTGTTTTTATTCAAAATAGCATATTGAGGAATGTTATATTTCAGCAGTTACTCTTCATTATGCTACGATTGCTTCAGACTAAACACACTAAAGTTCTCACATGATTTAACCTGTGCAAATAATTGGAATTAGTCTGAATCTATATATACTCTGATTGAGACTTAGAATATTAAAATAAAAATATGTTATAGAGAAAAATGAATATTCTTATACTCACAAGTAGTTTGGAGTTAAAACAGAAGGATCACATATAAGTATGTAAATAGTTCATAAGGAAAAATTAACATATAAATTAACTGTCAACATGCCTCCTTGGCCCTCCTTCACCTTTCTGCTTTCCTCAAATGATCAAAATTATAAAGTGAAACACTTGGTTAGATCATGTGTCTAAATAAATTCTAAATATTGTGTTATACAAAATTCAATTATGCTGACTTGCCATCTAATGTCACTATTATTCCAATTTAGAAACCTCTTTGAGGATTTTCTGGAGCTATACATAGGCATTATCATGGTTATCAGTATTTAATTTGAATCAATGCAAATTTCGAATATATGGAATTGATGTGTGTGTGTGTGTGTGTGTGTGTTGCATAAAGAAATTATTGTATAAGTGGAAGTGTAATCATTCATTCATGTGAGCTCAGAACTTTTCCAAGCTGGAATAATCTTCACCCAGAACTATGTGTGCTTTGTCACAAAGAGTGAAAGTTCTCAAGACTGGGGAAATGAGTGTCAGGGTCAAAGCCATGACTGGGTTTAATCAGGGAAGTGGATACCAAAAATAATGCAGTTAGTGCTTAGAGGTGGGAAGATGAAATGCCTTGGAATGCTGAGATGTACCTGCAGTGTTCCCAGAGTTTGAGCCATGTGTGAGTTGGCCATCATAAAAAATAACCCCCCATCAAAAATACTCTTCTCAGAAGTTTCTATGAGCATAGTCCCCACTGTTGCATCAAATCTTGTCCACAAAAGTTTATGGCATGACAAATATAAAAGGCTAATTCTTTTGTCCATTCCAAGGCCTTCTCTGCCATATTTGGGAGGCAGTCCCTACATCTGAGACTTTAATGTGGTGCTTCATCCTGGCCCAATTAGTATCTTAATATTTGAAAGCAGTATCACATATGTCTATCCCAATATCCTCTAAGTTCTAGAACTGCTGTCCCCATATCCACACCATACATTCATGTCTCTATCAATTAAAGGATTATACCTAACATGAGTCTTAGGACATGTAAAGCCACCAGTTCAGAATAGCATAGAATTAGAAATTAAAAAGGCAATGCAAGCATCTGTGGAATTTTTTCTCCACCCTGAAGATGGAACATGTTTTCTACTGATGCCATAATAGAGTGTTGATCTATATAATTGGATTCAATAACACTTTGTTGAACTTTGAACTATTTAAGGCTTCTAACCTTAACAGCTTCTTCCACAAAGGGGATATATGAACCTGCTGGAAAAGGAAAAATTTGTAGAATTCTGATATTGAATTGAGAGTTAAAAAATAACTTTGTTTCAACCTTAAATAAGCAGGTGTGTTACTGAGAGTGCACACAATGTGTCCCTATTTTGATTCTGCCAATTTCCCAGCACTGCTGGAAAAGGACAGGAGAGATGTGCATGTTTGAGTTTCCCAAACCAGTTAGAGGCTTTTGAAGTACATCAAATAAAGGACAACATATATTAGTCCAATGGCTGTCTCCTCCTCCTCCTCTTCCTCCTCCTCCTCCTCCTCCTCCTCCTCCTCCTCCTCCTCTTCCTCTTCCTCCTCCTCTTCCTTTTCTCTTCCTTCTCTTCCTTTTCCTCCTCTGGTTCCTCCTCCTTCTCCTCCCTCGTCTTCTATATCAAACCTATAGTATGGGTGCATTTTAAAAGTATTATTAGTGTTTTCATTTTTTTATTTTCATTTTAAAATTCATTTTTATGAAAATCATTTTTGTTACAACTTTGTTTTCATTTTGATTGAGAAAGATGGCCATAACATTATCATTATAAATGAAGGATGCCCCATGTATGCAGGCTCATAAGTTGTTGTGATATTAAGGAATAGTGGCTATTCCTGTAGCTGAAACAGGGCTATGATGCTCTGTAAGAGAATACATACCACACTGGTCATTCTGGCTCTAGGCTTCTTGACTCACAATGAATTCATATTTCTAGTTCAATGTATTTTCTTCAAATTTCACGATTGAATTGTTTTAAACAGCTGACCAATAATCCATTTTGTAAATGTATTCTTTATTTTTATAATATTCTTCTGTTAAAGTAAATCTAGGTTTTTAATTTTTTTCTTTATATTATGAGTAAAGACATAATGAACATACTTAAGCAAGCTTTAGAAGTAAAAATATATGATTATTGAAATTCCTTGTTATCTGTTGTTGTTTCCCTGATCAATTCAGATTTTGTTTATTTGTATACTGTCTCTGAGACTGTATGTTAATTTGGCTATCAGTTTGTCCATCTTGTTAATTTTTATCAGAGAAAAACCTCTTTGCTTGACTGATTCTTTTGTTCTCTTTGTTTCTAATTGCCAGAAGCCATTCTCACTTAGATCTCAAAACCTCCTTTCAGCCATCTTACATGCTCAAGCCTGCCTTTAGAAGAAAAATATTTGAGTTCTTGGCCAGCCTGGTATGCAAAGTGAGTTCCAGGACAGCCAGGGCTACACAGAGAAACCTTGTCTCAAAAAAACAAAACAAAACAAAACAAAAAAATATGGAAAAATATTAGCTTTCAGGTTGGCAAATATCAAGTTGGTCAGCACATATAGAGTGCATGTTGGTTAGAACAAACAGAACTCGCCTGCAGTTAGGTTACTATAACAATCTCTTTCCACTTCAACTTCTTGTGATCATTTTAGTTTGCCAGCTTCCTTGAATCCCAAGCCAGCTTTGTCATGAGATTCTGAGAGAAAATTCTGACAGACTACTTCCTAGAGTCAATGTTTAGAAACAGTGCTTGCCCCCTCAGAGACTCTTCCCCAGAGACAATGTTTGCCCCCTCATAACCCCTCCCTACACCCTGCTTGCTTTCCTTTATATTGCAGTGTGTAAAACAATAAAGTTTGACAGCTTGATCAGAATACAGTCATGCTGTGTCCGTCTCTCGCATCTCTTGTCTCTCTTCCTCTCTTAGGTGGTCCAGGTACCCTGTTGACTGTCCTGCAGGTCGGGACATCTAATTGATAAATTTCCCCTGATTTTCATTATATCCTGCTTTGTACTCCTCTTGGGTGTGTTTCTTTTTCTAGAGTTTTCAGATATTCTTTTAAATGCTGGTGTGAAAATATTCTGCTTTCTTCTTGGATGTACTTAGTGTAGGTGCCCTAGGCCTGCAAAGCTTGTGACGTGACACCATACAAGCGACAATCAAGACAATGTATAGATCTGTTGCCAAGGCAACAGCTGCCTTTTACCCAGAATTCCATAGCCTACCTTTACCTGTAATTACATCACCACCTGTATATAACCGGGCAGTGCTTCTTCCCCCTTCTCTTTTCTCTTTTCTCTTCTCTCTTTCTCTCCTTCCTTCCTGCCTGCTACCCCTTCCCTATTTTAAATAAAGTCCCATGTGGAACTGTTTGGCCTGGTGTATCTCATTGCGGCCGACTGCTCCACAGCATCCTAGCACACGGTGAGCACCTGAGCGAGCGCTGAGAACAGACAGGACAGTTGCGCAGAAACCAACACTTAGTATAATGAATTTTCTCTTACCAGAGTTTCATTTTGTCCCATATCTTTGGGAATGCTGTTTCTTCTTTTTTATTAAATTTTAGAAATATTTTAATTATTTATTTCATTTTTGTTTTGTTGTTGTTGTTGTTGTTGCTGTTGGGTTTTATTTCTTTATTTCTTCTCTGACACACAGATCAATGAGTAGAAAGCAATAAAGTTTCCATGAGTTAGTTCATATGTGTTTTTAGTGTTTCTGTTGTTGAAGTCCAGCTTTGATCCATGGTGGTCTGATAAGATATAAGCATTGTCTCAGTTGTCTTGTATCTGTTGAACCTTGTTTTGTATCCAGTGCTTTGTGTGATTTTTGAAGAAGGTAATACGAGGCAATGAGATTGTATATTATTTTTGTTTGGGTGAAATATTCTATAAATAACTATTATCTCAATTTGGATCACACCATTGTTTAGTTTCATTAATTCTCTCTTTAATATTGTTTGGATTACCTGTCAATTGGTTAGAGTGGATGTTGAAGTCTCTATTAATTCCTTTTATGAATATAAAATGTTCTTCCATGTCTGTGTGGATTAATATATTTAATAGTCTATGTCATTATACATTAGAATGCATATTTCAGGTTGCTTCATTGATACATTAGCTTCGATAATTTTATTTCCTGCATTTAGTCTGTGGTAATGTCTATCTTTGTTGTTGAATTGTGTTTCTTGTATGCAACTGAATGGTGGATTATCTATTTGCCTCTATTCTGTTACCACAAATGGAATTGAGCAGATCAATTTTTGAGGAGTACAGATGACCAATGATTGTACATTCCTGTTATTTTGATGTTGATGGAGTGAGTGTGTGTTTGTGTGTGTGTGTGTGTGTGTGTGAGAGAGAGAGAGAGAGAGAGAGAGACAGAGACAGAGACAGAGACAGAGACAGAGACAGAGACAGTGAGAGACAGAAAGAGTGTATTTCTTTGTTTTGATTCTGTTTTATGGAAGTTTTTATTTCTTATGTTATCCTGAGTACAGTTATTATCCTGGGGTTTGAGGTTTCCTTCTAACATTTTCTGTAATGTGTAATTTGTGGATCTTGTGTAAATTTGTTTCTCTCTTGAAATACTGTGTTTTCTCTGCTTATGTTGATTGAGCATTTGGAGGGACTTGTACTCTAGATTGCATCTGTGCTTTTTAGAGCTTGCAAGATATCTGTCCATGTCCTAGCATTTACAGTCTCTCTTGAGAACTTGGGTGTAATTTTGATAGATCAGCCACTGTATGTTACCTAGCCTTTTTCCTTTTTATCACTTAATATTTTCTCTTTGTTCAGTAGATTTTGTGTTTTTCTTATTATGTGACAAAAGTATTTTCTTTTCTGGTCCAGTCTAATTGGTGTTCTATAAGCTTCATTTATTTTTATAGGCATCTGTATTTTGGGTTGGAATACTTTTCTCCTATGAGCTTGTTGAAAATATTTTCTGGGCTGTGGAGCTTGGACTCTGCCATGTCCTATTCCTACAATTCTTCTGTAAGGTCATTTCATCTTATCCCAGTTTACATTGATGTTTTCTGTTAGGAAGGAGTATTTTAATTTTATCAAGTTCTTCAACAGATGTATCAGTTTCTTCTATTGTATCCTCTAGGGATGAGATTCTCTTCATACTATTTTATTTTCTGTTAGTGCTGCTTATATCCATTGTTCTCTTTCTCTTTCCTAATTTTTCCAATTACAGGAAAATTAGGGTTTTACAGAAAATACATGTCTGGCTTTTCCCAAATTTAAATATGCAGCTAATATGAAAGGTTACAGAGTAGATAACAAAAGATATTTACTTTGAGAAAATGAATATAAAAGATGTCCTGATTCTGATTATAATGCAAACAAATCCTTTTACATATATCATAACACACCCAATCTCCAAGTCTTATGAAGTCAGAGCATACTATCAAATAGGATTTAGCAATGGGAATGTCTTTCACTAATACAAATGAATTATCATTTTATTAGTTTGGGTTCTCTAGAGTCACAGAACATATGGATAGTCTTTATATAGTTAGGAAATTTGTTGATGACTTTCAGTCTATAGTCCAACTCCCCAACAATGATCAGCAGCAGCTGTGGATGGAAGTCCAAGGATCTAGCAGTTTCTCAGTCCCACGAGGCAAGCAGGCAAGGAAGAGTGAGAGAGAATCTTCCTTCTTCCAATGTCCTTATATATCTCCAGCAGAGGGTGTAGCCCAGATTAAAGGCTATAGGTCTCCAACAGAGGGTGTGGCGTAGATTATTGGCGTGTGGGTCTCCAGCAGAGGGTGTGGCCCAGATTAAAGTTGTATGCATCCATGTCTTTAATCCCAAATGATCTTGAACTCAGAGATCTCCTTGTTTTAGCCACTATGCTTCAAGATCTCCATACCAAGATCCAGGTCAGAAACTTATATCTCTGAGCCTCCAAATAAGGATCATAGGTGAGCCTTCCAATTCTAGACTGTATTTCATTCCAGATACAGTCAAGTTGACAACCAGGAATAGCCACTACAATCATTAAGAGAAATGATATTATTCAGGAACAATTCAAAATTTGATGTGAATGATACTGTACATGATCATAGTTACCTATAATCTAAGCCCACTAATTTCCATTTTATTTTTTGTAATTAGAGATTCAATGATGGAGTGTTAGTGTGCTACAATGGCTTGTCCTATAGTTACAAAACATTCCAGCTTTGTATGCAAAATGAAACATTGTAAAAATTGTTAGAAGTATGCCTTTAACCATCAGAAAATGATGTAGGAAAGCAGAAGAAAAATGATTATCAAGCATATGGTAGAGAGATTAAAGAGAACGAGAAGCAGGAATAGTTTGTGCAAGATGAAGGAAGGTAGAACTGGAGACCAAAGGATGTTGAAGAAAAAGCCTGATCTGTGTATCCTGTGCTACTTCTAGAGGATATGATAATGTCTTGTAACTCACACTGCTAAGATTCATAACTGTGTCAATGGCCCTGCATCAGTAGAGGTCTATGTCAATGTCTGTGTCCAATATTGCCACTAAATTTTATGTAGATATCACTGGTCTAGTCTCTTGTCTAGTATCATGCTGAATTCAGAGGGCTGCACAGAGCTGGCCCCACTCATTAGAGACTGAATCACTATGAAGAGCTGGTTCTACTCTTGCCTGATTCATTTAGGAGAGCTTGTTCCCAAACTCACAAGATAGAACTGCCAAAACACATAGCTACTTACAGTATTATGCACAGATAGCCCCACCAGTCACGAAGGTGGTACAGTAGACCTGTCTCTGTGAAATGCTTACTACAATACCCAGGGAAGTAGCTCTGCAACTTCCCTAGTGTTCATTTGAGACAGCGGGCCTGAAGGCATCCAAGAAGAAGAGCACTGATAATATGAGCTTGAAAGAGCCAGTTCCACCTAAACCAATATCTGCAGGTAGTTTATCTGCCCTAACCCTCACCTGGGCAAATCAGGAGATGCCCTGATGACACAGGTTGAAGAAAGCTGTTGAAGGGCTCACAAAGTTAGTACAATCCAGTCCCATATCCTTAGATTTGAATTGGCCAAACCCAACATCTACCTTATTTATGATCTGGTGGAACATGTGACAGGACCTGTTCTGCTGATCCAAAAATTTAGTTTGATTTTTTTTTATGACACAATGCAACAACAGAATGTCTGAGAATACTGCTGAAAAACTTGTATTGAATTTGTATTTGCACACAGAGGCCTGGATCAAGACCAGTGATTCATTGCAATGAACATTTGCAAAATAAATGGTGATTGGGTCAAAACAAGTATACTGTGTTACATACTAAGCTTTTAATTTTTTAATTTTTTCTTATTTTTTATTTTAACTTATATTTGCATTTGTGGTGGAGGCTGCAAAGAGAGAAGATGTTGGTAGAGGGGCAGGGAGATGGGTGGAATTCAGTCCATCCAGTGTAATCCTCCTAGAATTAATTAAATGTTTAAAATATGTTGGATCTTATGAGACAGGTATGGAGACAAAAATAAGTATTGCTTTTCTTAGAAATACTTATAGAGGTAAGGAAATATTGTGTTAAATATATCATTAATGCTAGACTCTCCAACTTGGACCATAGACTATGTCATATTTGAGAAAGTATGTACAGAGATGTAGGCATATTTTTGGCCTGCTAAATTCAAGACTCTACTAATATTCATTCATCACAGGTCATTTCCTTCTGTCCACTGAGATGAATTGAATCCAGATATTTCTGACAATCTAGAACTTTGGATTTTGACATTATTCTTGGATATGTAAAGTTTTGTTTGCAGAAATTGAATGGGATTGCAATTTTAAATCTGCCAACTTGTATACATTAAAACAAAAGTAAGAAAACAGATAATATATTAGAATATCTGCCTGTCCATTCATTTTATAAGGTCTCACAAAACCTCAAATGATATGAGATTATTCTTCTGGGTAGCAATAATTAACACAAAATACAACTTGATTGGTAACCAGGTATTCAGTCTTGAGATCCTGTGTTCCAACTATGAAATAAATATGAGAATTAAAAAAGCGGGAGTCGACACTTTCAGTCTCCACCTCTGGATAAGTAACAGCCTGGGACACAGCGCCCCATCTCCAGGCAGTGCAGAAAGCCAGCTGTGCACTCTGAGGCTGACTGCGAGGAGGCAGCTTGCACGGGTGAGTCCTGCATTGACAACAAGACCAACTAACACCAGTGAGAACTAGATGACAAAAGGCAAACATAGGAACATTACTCACAGACATCCAGGCAATATGGCAGCATCTGAACCCAATTCACAGTTAACAGCAAGTCCTGGATACCCCAACACACACAAAAAAAACAAGATTTGGATTCAAAGTCACTGGTCATGATGCAGTTACAGGAACACATGAAGGACATAAATAAATCTCTTAAAGAAATTCAAGAGAAAATGGAACAAAAGTTGAATCCCTTACAAGGGAAACACAAAAATCATTAAAAGTAATTCAGGAGAATATGGAACAAAAGTTGAAGCCCTTACAAGGGAAACACAAGAGTGGAGGGCTAGAAAAGGGGAAATCATTTGAAATGAAAATAAAAAATATATCGAATTAAAAAAAAGTAATTCAGGAGAATATGGGTCAAAAGATAGAAGCCAATAAGGAGGAAATGCAAAAATCACTTAAAGAAATAGAGGAGAACATTGGTCAAGAGGTTGAGATAATGAAAGAGGAAACACAAAAACTCTCTTAAAGAATTACAGGAAAACACAAAGAAGCAAGTGAAGGAGATGAGCAAAACCATCCAGGATCTAAAAACAGAAGTAGAAAAAAATGATCAAATCACAAAGGAGACAACTTTGGAGATAAAAAACCTTGGGAAGAAATCAAGGGACATAGATGCAAATATCAACAACAGAATACAAGAGATAGAAGAAAGAATCTCAGATGACAAATATACCATAGAAAACATGGACTGAACAAAGAAAATGCAAAATGCAAAAAGCATGTAACCCAAAATATCCAGGAAATCCAGGACACAATGAGAAGGCCAAACATAAGGATATAGGCATAGATGAGAGTGAAGATTTACAACTTTAAAAGCCAGCAAATATCTTCAACAAAATTATAGAAGAAAACTTCCCTAATCTAAAGAGAGTGATTCCCATGAATATACAAGAAGCCTACAGAACTCCAAACAGACTGGACCAGAAGAGAAAAACCTCACATCACATAAAATCAAAACCCCAAATGTACTAAACAAAGAAAGAATATGAAAGACAGTAAGAGAAATGGCCAAGTAACATATAAAGGAAGACCTATCAGAATCACACCAGACTTCTCACCAGAGGCTATTAAAGCTAGAAGATCCTGGGCAGATCTCAAGCAGACTCTAAGAGAATACAAATGCCGGGCAACACTACTATACCCAGCAAAACTCTCAATCACCATAGATGGAGAAACCAAGATATCCCACGACAAAACCACGTTTACCCAATATCTTATCACAAACCCATCCCTACAAAGGATAATAGGAAGAAAACACCAATACAAGGAGGGAAACTTCACCCAGGAAAAAACGAGATAGTAACTGCTACCATCAAACCCAAAAGAAGATAACCAATCAAATTTAAAAAATAACATCAAAAATGACAGGAAGTAATAATCACTATTCCTTAATATCTCTTAACATCAATGGACTCAATTCCTCAATAAAATGACATAGACTAACGGACTGGATAGGTAAACAGGACCCTACATTTTGCTGCATACAGGAAACACACCTCAGTGTGGAAGACAAACACTACCTTAGAGTAAAAGGCTGGAAGACAATTTTACAAGCAAATGGTATCAGGAAAGAAGCCAGAGTAGCCATTCTAATATCAGATAAAATTGACTTTTAACCTAAAGTCATCAAAAGAGACACTGAGGGACACTTCTTGCTGGCCAAAGTAAAAACACACCAAGAAGAACTCTCGATCCTGAACATCTATACTCCAAATGAAAAGGCACCCTCATTCATAGAAGAAACTATTAAAACTCAAACACACATTGCACCTAACACAATAATTGTGGGTGACTTCAACACTGACTTTCCAAAATGGACTGATCTGGAAGGCAGAAACTAAACAGGGACACAATGAAACTAATTGAAGCTTTGGACTAATTAGATTTAACAGATATATATATATATATATATATATATATATATATATATATATATATATATATATGTATATATATATATATATATATATATATATATATATATATATATATATATACATATATATATATATATATAATATTTTACCATAAAGCAAAAGAATAAACCTTTTTCTCAGCACGTCATGGTACCTTCTACAAAATCGACCATATAATTGATCACAAGACAGACCTCAACAAATATAGGAAGATCAAAATCCCATGCCTCCTATCAGATGACTATGGAGAAAAAGTGGTCTTCGATAGCAACAAAAACAAGAGAAAGCCCATATACACATGGAAACTGAAAAGCACTCTACTTAATGATAACTTCGTCAAGGAAGAAATAAAAGAAATCAATGACTTTTTAGAATTTAATGAAAATGAAGACACAACATACCCAAATCTATGGGACTCAATGAAAGAAGTGCTAAGAGGAAAACTCATAGCCCAGAGTGACTTCAAAAACTAAATGGAGAGAGCATACACTAGCAGCTTAATGACACACCTGAAAGCCCTGGAGCAAAAAGAAGCTAATTCACTCAGGAAGAGTAATCAGGAAACCATGAAACTCAGGGCTGAAATGTATCAAATGGAAGCAAAGAGAACCATACAAAGAATCAACAAAACCAGGAGGTGGCTCTTTGAGAAAATCATCAAGATAGATAAACCCTTATCCAGACTAACCAAAGGGCACAGAGACAGTATACAGATTAACAAAATTAGAAATAAAAAGGGAGATATAACAACAGAAACAGAGGAAATTCAAAAAATCATCAGATCCTACTACAAACCTATACTCAGCACAACTGGAGAATCTGGAGGAAATGGACAGTTTCCTAGACAAATATCAAACACCAAAATTAAATAAGGATCAAAAAAGTCACCTAAAAAGTCTCATAAACTGTAAAGAAATAAAAGGGGTCATAGAAAGTCTCCCAACCAAAAAAAGCAAGGGACCAGATGGCTTCAGAGCAGAATTTTATCAGACTTTCAAAGAAGACCTAACAGCAATACTCTTCAAAATGTTCCACAAAATAGAAACAGAAGGAACACTACCCAACTCTTTCTACAAAGCCACAATTACGCTGATAACAAAACCACACAAAGATCCAACAAAGAATGAGAACTTCATGCCAATTTCCCTTATGAATATCAATGCAAAACTACTAAATAAAATTCTTGCCAACCGAATCCAAGAACACATCAAAACGATCTTACACCACAATCAAATGGGCTTATTCCCAGGGATGCAGAGATGGTTCAATATAAGGAAATCCATCAATGCTATCCACTACATAAACAAACTCAAAATAAAAAAAAAAACATATGATCCTTTCATTAGATGCTGAAAAAGCATTTGACAAAATTCAGCATCCTTTCATACTAAAAGTCTTGGAAAGAACTCAAGCCCCATACCTAAACATAGTTAAAGCAATATACAGCAAACTGGTAGCCAATATCAAACTAAATGGAGAGAAACATGAAGAAATCCCACTAAAATCAAGGACAAAACAAGGCTGCCCTCTCTCTCCATATCTTTTCAGTATAGCAATTGAAGTTCTAGCTAGAGCAATTAGACAATATAAGGAGATGAAAGGGATAGAAATTGGAAAGGAAGAATTCAAATTATCACTATTTGCAGATGATATAATAATATACTTAAGTAACCCAAAAAACTCCACCAGAGAACTCCTACAGCTGATAAACAACTTCAGCAAAGTGGCAGCTTAAAAAATCAACTCAATCAAATCAGTTGCCTTCCTATACTCAAAGGATAAGCAGGCAGAGAAAGAAGTTAGGGAAATGACACCCTTCACAATAGCCACAATCAATATAAAGTATCTTGGTGTGACTCTAACCAAACAAGTAAAAGATATATATGACAAGAATTTGAGGTCTTTGAAAGGAAATCAAAGAAGAAAATGGAAAAACCTTCCATGCTTGTGGATTGGCAGGATTAATATAGTTAAAATGGCCACCTTGCCAAAAGCAATATACAGATTCAATGCAATCCTCATCAGAATCCCAATTCAATTCTTAACAGAGTTAGAAAAAGCAATTCCCAAATTCATCTGAAATAACAAAAAACTCAGGATAGCTAAAACTTTTCTCAACAGTAATAGAACTTCTGGGGAAATCAGTATCCCAGACCTCAAGCGATACTACAAAGCAATAGTGTTTAAAAAAAAAAAAAAAAAAAAAAACTGCATGGTATTGGCACAGTGACAGGCAAATGGATTAGTGGAATAGAATTGAAGGCCAAAGGATTAATATAGTTAAAATGGCCATCTTGCCAAAGCCAATCTACAGATTCAATGCTATTCCCATAAAAATCCCAACGCAGTTCTTCATAGAGCTAGAAAGAGCAATTCTCAAATTCATCTGGAATAACAAAAAAACCAGGATAGCTAAAACTATTCTCAACAGTAAAAGAACATCAGGGGGACTCAATATCCCAGACTTTAAACTCTACTACAGAGCAATAGTGATAAAAACTGCATGGTATTGGTACAATATCAGGCAACCAGATCAATGGAATAGGATTGAAGACCCAGAAATGAACCAACACATCTATGGTCACTTGGTCTTAGACAAAGGAGCTGAAAACATCCAGTGGAAAAAAAGATAGTCTTTTCAACAAATGGTGCTGGTTCAATTGGAGGTCAGCATGCAGAAGAATGCGCATCAATCCATTCATATCTCCTTGTGCCAAGCTCAACTCCAAATGGATCAAGGACCTCCAGATAAAACCTGACACACTGAAACTAATCGAAAAGAAACGGGGGAAGACCCTGGAGGACATGGGCACAGGGGAAAAGTTCCTGAATAGAACACCAATAGCTTTTGCTCTAAGATCAAGAATTGACAAATGGGACCTCATAAAACTACAAAGTTTCTGTAAGGCAAAGGACACTGTCAAAAGGACAAAACATCAACCAACAGACTGGGAAAGGTTCTTCACCAACCCTAAAACTAACAGAGGGCTAATATCTAATATATACAAAGAACTCAAGAAAGTAGAACCCAGAGAAACAAATAACCATTAAAAAGTGGGGTATGGAGCTAAACAAAGAATTTTCACATGAAGAACTTCAGAGAGCTGAGAAACACCTTAAGAAATGTTCAACATCATTAATCATTAGGGAAATGCAAATCCAAACAACCCTGAGATTTCACCTCACACCAGTCAGAATGGCTAAGGTCAAAAACTTAGGAGACAGCAGGTGTTGGCGAGGATGTGGAGAAAGAGGAACACTCCTCCACTGCTGTTGGGATTGCAAGATGGTGCAACCACTTTGGAAATCAGTCTGGCGGTTCCTCAGAAAACTGCGCATGTCACTTTCTGAGGACCCTATGATACCACTACTGGGCATATATTCAGAGGATTCTTCAGCATGCAATAAGGACACATGCTCAACTATGTTCATAGCAGCCCTATTTGTGGTAGCCAGAAGCTGGAAAGAACCTAGGTGTCCTTCAACAGAGGAATGGATACAAAATTGTGGTATATTTACACAATGGAGTACTATTCAGCCATTAGAAACAATGAATTCATGAAATTCTTAGACAAATGGATGGAGCTGGAGAACATCATACTAAGTGAGGTAACCCTGTCTCAAAAGATCAATTATGGTATGCACTCACTGATAAGTGGACATTAGCCTAGAAACTTTGAATACCCAGGACATAATCCACAAATTAAATGATGTCCAAAAAGAATGGAGGAGTGGCCCCTGGTTCTGGAAAGACTCAGTGCAAGAGTATAGGGGAATTCCAGAACAGGGAAGTGAGAAGGGGTGGATGGAAGAATAGGGAGATGAAAGAGGGCTTATGGGACTTGCGGGGAGTGATGACGCAGAAAAGGGGAAATCATTTGCAATGTAAATAAAAAAAATTAAAAAAAATAAAATCAAAAAAAAAAAAGAAAAAAAAGAAAAAAAAAAAAAGAATTGAAGGCCAAGAAATGGATCCACACACCTATGGTCACTTGATCTTCGACAAAGGAGCAGAAAACATCCAGTGGAAAAAAGATAGCCTTTTCAACAAATGGAGTTGGTTCAACTGGAGGTCAGCATGCACAAGAATGCAAATTGATCCAGTCTTATCTACTTGTACTAAGCTCAACTCCAAGTGGATCAAGAACCTTCAGGCAAAACCAGACAAACTCAAACTAATATAAAAGAAACTGGGGAAGACCCTTTAGGACATGGGCACAGGGGGAAAGTTTCTATACAGAACTCCAATAACTTATGCTCTAAGATCAAGAATTGAAAAATGGGACCTCATAAAATTACAAAGTTTCTGTAAGGCAAAGGACACTGTCAAAAGGACAAAATGGCAACCAACAAATTGGAAAAAGATCTTCACCAACCCTACATCTGATAGAGGGCTTATATCCAATATATACAAAGAACTCAAGAAGTTAGACCCCAGGTAAACAAATAACCCTATTAAAAAATGGGCTACAGATCTAAACAAGGAATTTTCACCTGAAGAAATTTAGATGGCCAAGAAGCCCCTTAAGAAATGCTCAACATCATTAGTTATTAGGGAAATGCAAATCAAAACAACCCTGAGATTTCACCTCACACCCATCAGAATTGCTAAGTTTGAAAACTCAGGATACAGCAGGTGTTGGCGAGGATGTGGAGAAAGAGGAACACTCCTCCACTGCTGGTGGGACTGATGATGGCACAACCACTATGGAAATATGTCTGGTAGTCCCTCAGAAAACTGGACATGACACTTCCGGAGGACCCTGGTATACCTCTTCTGTGCATATACCCAGAGAATTCCCCAGCATGCATTAAGGACACATGCTCTACTATGTTCATTGCAGCCTTATTTATAATAGCCAGAATATGTAATGAACCCAGATGTCCCTCAGTGGAGGAATGGATACAGAAAATATTTTACATTTACACAATGGAATACTATTCAGCAATTAAAAACAATGAATTCATTAATTTTTTAGGCAAATATTTGAAACTGGAAAATATCATCCTAAGCGAGGTAACCCAATCACAAAAGAATACACATGGAATGCAATCATTGATAAGTAGATATTAATTAGCCCAGAAGCTCTGAATACTGAAGACACAATTAGCATATCAAATGATTGCCATAAAGAAGGATGAAGAGGGCCCTGATCCTGGAAAGGCTTGATCCAGCATTGTAAGGGAATACCAGGTCAGGCAAAAGGGAGGAGGAATGATTGGAAAAAGAATGGAGAGAAGAGGACTTATGGGACATATGGAGAGGTGGGAACTGGGAAAGGAGAAAGCATTTGGAATGTAAATAAAGAATATAGAAAATAAAAAATACATATATACAAAAAAAGAATTCAGAGTGTCCTTGTGGTCTCTAATCTATTATATTTACATTTCTCTTTTAGTAATTGAGAAGTTGACTTTTAATTAAAATGTTTTCTCAAACTCACCCGAGCTATTATCAAAGAAAATGAGGAAATTTTTAAATGCTCTTAAAGATAATATCCCAATGGTTAATGTAACTGTGGAATAGTCATATGACATCTTCCTAACTGAAACCATTGTAGGAACAGAAAAGAAACTCAAGACCTTCTATAATGTTCCTGATGCCCTTAAAACATCAACAGAAGTGCAAGGTGTACTGGGTGTACTGGGTATACAGTATCCTTTAAAAAATCTTTTCTAAACTAAATTCCAATAAAAAAATAAATCCTGGGGTCTAAATTCTTGAGTTCTTTGTATATATTGGATATTAGCCCTCTATCAGATGTAGGGTTGGTGAATATCCTTTCCCAATTTGATGGTTGTTGTTTTGTCCTTTTAGCAGTGTTCATTGCCTTACAGAAGCTTTGTAATTTTATGAGGTCCCATTTGTCAATGCTTGATCTTAAAACATAAGCTATTGGTGATCTGTTCAGGAACTTTTCCCCTGTGCCCATGTCCTCAAGGGTCTTCCCCAGTTTCTTTTCTATAAATAGAACCAAATAACCCTATTAAAAATGGGGTACAGATCTAAACAAAAAATTTTCACCTGAAGAAATTTAGATGGCCAAGAGGCACCTCAAGAAGTGCTCAACATCATTAGTCATTAGGGAAATGAAAAACAAAAGAACCCTGAGATTTCACCTCACACCAGTCAGAATGGCTAAGGTCAAAAATTCAGGGACAGCAGGTGTTGGCGAGGATGTGGAGAAAGAGGAATACTCCTCCACTGCTGGTGGGGCTGTAAGATGGTACAACCACTTTGGAAATCAGTCTGGCGGTTCCTCAGAAAACTGGACATGACACTTCCAGAGGGCCCTGCTATACCTCTCCTGGGCATATACCCAAAGGATTCCCTGGTATGCAATAAAGACACATGCTCCATTATGTTCATAGCAGCCTTATTTATAATAGCCAGAAGCTGGAAAGAACCCAGATGCCCTTCAAAGGAGGAATGGATACAGAAAATGTGGTATATTTACACAATGGAATACTACTCAGCAATTAGAAACAATGAATTCACAAAATTTTTAAGCAAATGGTTTGATCTGGAAAGTATCATCCTAAGTGAGGCAACCCAATCACAAAAGAATACACATGGAATGCAATCTCTAATAAGTGGATATTAATTAGTCCAGAAGCTCTGAATACCCAAGGCACAAATCGCATAACAAATGACTCCCATGAAAAAGTATGGAGAGGGTCCTAATCCTGGAAAGCATTGACGTAGCATTGGAGGGGAATATAAGGACAGAGAAAAGGAGGGAGGTGATTGGAGAATGGATGGAGAGAAGAAGGTTTATGGGACATATGGGGAGGGGGGACCTGGGAAAGGGGAAATAATTTGGAATGTAAACACAGAATATAGAAAATAAAAAATATTTTAAAAAAAGGCAGAGCCTAATAAATAAATAAATAAATAAATAAATAAATAAATAAATAAATAAATAAATAAATCCTGCCTGAATGCCACTACCCATAATTTATTTATGAAACACCGGCCTTCGTTTTTCAAAGGTGATCCACTCAGAATGATTTTGAATATGAAATGATTTATAAATGTGTGTGTCATCCATGAACCAGGCCCAAACCAATCTCTGTAATAAAAAAAAAAGCAGAAATTGCAAAGTTTAGAAGGGAGTATTCATTCTGTATGTTCCAAAAATAGAAACAGCTTTTCAGAAGGGTAAAAATCAAGTTTATTATGAAAACTTGAAATTTCAGGAGGAACATATTTTTTCCTAAAGCAATCTTATTATTTCTCATTAGCATATATTATTTGAACAAAATAACATGTTTTAGTTTCAACTATGCATGCAAAGTATCACCAAAGATATTTTCACATGTCAGATTCATGCCATTTTATAAAATACTAGAGAAACAAAGTTATGGTTATGAATAATATATCATAGATTGTGGTACAGGAATTTTCTTAAGTCATGCGTGATAACCTATGCAATCATTATTAAATGCACATTGAATCAAAACAGTATGTTGAGCAAGATAATATTGCATCAATTACTCTCCATGAGCCAGGACTGCAACAACAAACTAAAGCTTTCTTATGAAATAATCTAAACAAATAATTATAGTTACCCTAATTCCATTTATGCCCTGATGGAGCAATTTTATTCTAATAACTTAATAATTATGAATATGTTTATTCTAGGGAGAAAAAGCATTATTCTTACACACATAGTTTGTAATTAAAGAGGAGGATTACCTACAAGCAATCAAAAAGTTCATATTAAAAAGAAAATTTGATATTGTAGCAGCTGAGATGGAAGTCTTCCTACCACCCTTAGCACCAGGGAGCCAGAAGACTCCACAGCCTTCTGGGTAAAATCCCCCAGGAGAGAGAGAGAGATCTCCCACCATTGCTTTCACTTTTGAGCTCAGATGAATAACGACTTACTGTCTTACAGGCCCACAGGAGGAACAAAGTCCAGCCAGAGGCAAAAATACCAACTAGCAGAGATAACCAGGTGGTGAAGGCAAGCACTAGAAACCTAACAACAGAAACTAAGGCCACATGGCAATATCATAACCCAGTTCTGCCTCCTCAGAAAGTCCCAGATTCCCAAACACACCAGAAAAGCAAGAGTTGGATTTAAAATCGTATCTCATGATGCTGATAGAGGGCTTCAAGAAAGACTTAAAAAACTCCCTTAAAGAAATACAGGAGAACATTGGTAAACAGGTAAAAGTCCTTAAAGAGAAAACACAAAAACCCCTTAAAGAATTACAGGAAAACACAATCAACTCAAGGAACTGAACAAAACCATCTAGGATCTAAAAGTGGAAGTAGAAACAATAAGGAAATCACAAAGTGAGACATCTCTGGAGATAGAAAAGCTTGGAAAGAATTCGGGCGTCATAGATGCAAGCATCAGCAACAGAATATAAGAGAAAAAAGAACCTCAGGTGCTGAAGATACTATAAAATACATTGACTCAACAGTCAAAGAAAATGCAAAATGTGCAAAGCTGGCATACCAAAACATCTAGAAACTCCAGGACACAATGAAAAGAGCAAACTTTAGTATTATAGGTATAGACGAGAGCAAGGCTTTACATCTTAAAAACCCAGTAAATATCTTCAACAAAATTGTAGAAGAAAACTTCCCTAACCTAGAGAAAGAGATGCCCATGAACATAGAAGAAGCCTTCAGAACTCCAAACAGGCTGGATCACAACAGAAAGCCCTCCCAGCACATAATGATCAAAACACCAAATTAAGTAAACAAAGAAAGAACATTAAAAGCAGTAAGGGAAAAAAAGCAGCCAACTTATAAAGGCAGCCATATCATAATTACACCAGACATCTCACCAGAGACAATAAAAGCTAGAAGATCTGGGCCAGACCTCATATAGTCCCTAAGAGAACACAAATGCCTGCCCAGGCTATTATACCCAGCAGAACTATCAATCATCATAGATGAAGAAACCAAGATAGTCCATGATAAAATCAAATTTACACAATATCTGTCCACAAATACAGCCCTACAATGGATAATTAATGGAAAATACCAACACAAGGAGGGAAATAACACCCTAGAAAAAGCAAGAAAGTAATCTTCCAACAAACCCAAAAGAAGATGCCCACACAAATATAAAAATAACATCAAAAATAACAAGAAGCAACAATCACTATTCCCTAATATCTCTTAACAGTGGACACAAATCCCCAATAAAAAGACATAGACTTGCAAAATATTTCTCATGTAAATCTTCAATTTTATCTGAAAATGTTTGTACTTCCCCTTTTAATTAATTTAGTAAAGTTTTTTATGTCTACCATTTTTGCTGCATTATTTTTCATGATAATCTTCAACTTTAATGTGTCTTTCTATATATTTACTCTATTTTACCAGAAATGTTTTTAATGAAAATGTTTTCAATGAAATTTTATCACAAATATTTCTAATTCCAGCTTCAATTAATTTAGAAAAAGTTTTTATATCTACCATTTTATATGTAAAATTTTCCATAAAATAGTCAATTTTAACATGTTTGTTTGTATATTTCTTGAATTTTACCAGAAATATTTTCCATGCAAATCTTCAGTTTTACATGAAACAGTTTATAATTTCACCTTCAATCAACTTAGAATTTTTTATGCCTATCATTTTATCTGAATAATTTCCATGATAATCTTTAATTTTAACATGTTTTCTATATATTTCTTCAATTTTATCAGAAATATTTTCCATGTAAATCTTCAAGTTTATCAGAAAGTATTTATGAATCCACTTTCAATCAACTTAAATATACTTTTACGCCTACCATTATTATATCTATATAAAATTTTCCATGTTAATCTTAAATTCTAACAGGTTTTTCTACACTTTTCTATAATTTTATCAGAGATATTTTCCATGTAAATCTTCAATTCTATCATAAAATATTTCCATTCTATATTCCAATTAATTTAGCAATGTTTTACATGTCTACCATTTTATTATTTAACTTTCCGTGAAAATTTTCAATTTTAATGTGTTTATCTGAAATATTTTCCATGTAAACCTTTAATTTTATCATAGTGTTTTTATTTCCCTATTCAATAAAAATTTAAAAAAAATAAAATTTGAAAAGTGAAGTTCTTCTCAAAAAGCCCTTTATTTTTGCCCTCTCACAACATTCAAAATATTCTAAAATATCTAAATTTAAAATGAAGAACTTGGTCAGATCAAGTGTACTTTTGCCTCAAATCTTAAAGTTTATAATATTTACATAATAAGCATCTGGATGTGGAGAATTTAATTATGAAGACTGGTCATAAAATACCAACGTAATTCTACTTCAGAGGCTCTTAAAACATCTTTGAACCATTTTTGTAACAATACGTTATACATTGCTTTGGTTGTCAACATTTGGCTTTGAAGCAACAGATATTTCTCTATCTGTATTTATTTTTGTATATTTTTTGCAGTGCATTAGTTGCATAATATTCATGTATATTTCTCATATATCTGAGCTTGTAACTTTTGCCATAAAGAAGAATATTAACTTAGGGAGACCTGAATCAGTTATGCTTGGTCATGGATTGTGAAGTTTCCAAGATGGGGAAGAGGAGGGTTAGGTTCCAGTCCATGACCAGGAGTTAAGCAGGAAGATGGATAAAAAGACTGATGCAGTAACAACTTAGTGAGGAGGAGAAGTCCCTCTCTGAGAATCTGCCTCAGATAATCCCCTGCAGTGTTCCCTAGGTTTGAAGGAAATGGAAGCTGACAATCATGGCTCAATGGCCCCATCATAAGGGCTATTCTTGGTAGTTACCAAAGCATACTTGCCATTGCTGTATCTGATATTGTCCCTACAACTTTATGAAACATTAAATGCAAAAGGTTTAAGACAGCTTATTTTCTACCCTTTACAGTGCATCTAAGAGTTTCTGTCACCAGCCATATTAGAGAAAAAGTCCTTATATCAGGATCCTGAAAGGGATTCTTCACCTTGGTAAAGTTAGTAGGCCAGAGATTGAAGACAATGAAAGATGTGTGAATGTTGGTTCTCAATAA